>NW_024470624.1:9595298-9632255 GCF_017639515.1 Carcharodon carcharias
ATACACAGGGGCTGCTATTCTCTGTAATATACACAGGGGCTGCTATTCTCTGTAATATACACAGGGGCTGCTATTCTCTATTATATACACAGGGGCTGCTATTCTCTGTAATATACACAGGGGCTGCTATTCTCTGTAATATACACAGGGGCTGCTATTCTCTATTACATACACAGGGGCTGCTATTCTCTGTAATATACACAGGGGCTGCTATTCTCTATTACATACACAGGGGCTGCTATTCTCTGTAATATACACAGGGGCTGCTATTCTCTATTACATACACAGGGGCTGCTATTCTCTGTAATATACACAGGGGCTGCTATTATCTGTTATATACACAGGGGCTGCTATTCTCTATTACATACACAGGGGCTGCTATTCTCTATTATATACACAGGGGCTACTATTCTCTGTTATATACACAGGGGCTGCTATTCTCTGTAATATACACAGGGGCTGCTATTCTCTGTAATATACACAGGGGCTGCTATTCTCTATTACATACACAGGGGCTGCTATTCTCTATTATATACACAGGGGCTGCTATTCTCTGTAATATACACAGGGGCTGCTATTCTCTGTAATATACACAGGGGCTGCTATTCTCTATAATATACACAGGGGCTGCTATTCTCTGTAATATACACAGGGGCTGCTATTCTCTGTAATATACACAGGGGCTGCTATTCTCTGTAATATACACAGGGGCTGCTATTCTCAGTAATATACACAGGGGCTGCTATTCTCTATTATATACACAGGGGCTGCTATTCTCTATTATATACACAGGGGCTGCTATTCTCTGTTATATACACAGGGGCTGCTATTCTCTATTATATACACAGGGGCTGCTATTCTCTATTATATACACAGGGGCTGCTATTCTCTGTTATATACACAGGGGCTGCTATTCTCTATTATATACACAGGGGCTGCTATTCTCTATTATATACACAGGGGCTGCTATTCTCTATTATATACACAGGGGCTGCTATTCTCTATTATATACACAGGGGCTGCTATTCTCTGTTATATACACAGGGGCTGCTATTCTCTATTATATACACAGGGGCTGCTATTCTCTATTATATACACAGGGGCTGCTATTCTCTACAATATACACAGGGGCTGCTATTCTCTGTTATATACACAGGGGCTGCTATTCTCTGTAATATACACAGGGGCTGCTATTCTCTATTATATACACAGGGGCTGCTATTCTCTATTATATACACAGGGGCTGCTATTCTCTACAATATACACAGGGGCTGCTATTCTCTGTAATATACACAGGGGCTGCTATTCTCTGTAATATACACAGGGGCTGCTATTCTCTGTTATATACACAGGGGCTGCTATTCTCTGTTATATACACAGGGGCTGCTATTCTCTATTATATACACAGGGGCTGCTATTCTCTGTTATATACACAGGGGCTGCTATTCTCTGTTATATACACAGGGGCTGCTATTCTCTGTTATATACACAGGGGCTGCTATTCTCTGTTATATACACAGGGGCTGCTATTCTCTGTAATATACACAGGGGCTGCTATTCTCTGTAATATACACAGGGGCTGCTATTCTCTGTTATATACACAGGGGCTGCTATTCTCTGTTATATACACAGGGGCTGCTATTCTCTGTTATATACACAGGGGCTGCTATTCTCTGTTATATACACAGGGGCTGCTATTCTCTGTTATATACACAGGGGCTGCTATTCTCTGTTATATACACAGGGGCTGCTATTCTCTACAATATACACAGGGGCTGCTATTCTCTGTTATATACACAGGGGCTGCTATTCTCTGTTATATACACTGGGGCTGCTATTCTCTGTAATATACACAGGGGCTGCTATTCTCTGTTATATACACAGGGGCTGCTATTCTCTGTTATATACACAGGGACTGCTATTCTCTGTTATATACACAGGGGCTACTATTCTCTGTTATATACACAGGGGCTGCTATTCTCTGTTATATACACAGGGGCTACTATTCTCTGTTATATACACAGGGGCTGCTATTCTCTGTTATATACAATGGGCTGCTATTCTCTGTAATATACACAGGGACTGCTATTCTCTGTTATATACACAGGGGCTACAATTCTCTGTTATATACACAGGGGCTGCTATTCTCTGTTATATACACAGGGGCTGCTATTCTCTACAATATACACAGGGGCTGCTATTCTCTGTTATATACACAGGGGCTACTATTCTCTGTTATATACACAGGGGCTGCTATTCTCTGTTATATACACAGGGGCTGCTATTCTCTGTAATATACACAGGGACTGCTATTCTCTGTTATATACACAGGGGCTACTATTCTCTGTTATATACACAGGGGCTGCTATTCTCTGTTATATACACAGGGGCTGCTATTCTCTACAATATACACAGGGGCTGCTATTCTCTGTTATATACACAGGGGCTACTATTCTCTGTTATATACACAGGGGCTGCTATTCTCTGTTATATACACAGGGGCTGCTATTCTCTACAATATACACAGGGGCTGCTATTCTCTGTTATATACACAGGGGCTACTATTCTCTGTTATATACACAGGGGCTGCTATTCTCTGTAATATACACAGGGACTGCTATTCTCTGTAATATACACAGGGGCTACTATTCTCTGTAATATACACAGGGGCTGCTATTCTCTATTATATACACAGGGGCTGCTATTCTCTGTAATATACACAGGGGCTGCTATTCTCTGTTATATACACAGGGGCTGCTATTCTCTGTAATATACACAGGGGCTGCTATTCTCTGTTATATACACAGGGGCTGCTATTCTCTGTTATATACACAGGGGCTGCTATTCTCTGTAATATACACAGGGGCTACTATTCTCTGTTATATACACAGGGGCTGCTATCCTCTGTTATATACACAGGGGCTGCTATTCTCTGTAATATACACAGGGGCTGCTATTCTCTGTTATATACACAGGGGCTGCTATTCTCTGTTATATACACAGGGGCTGCTATTCTCTGTAATATACACAGGGGCTGCTATTCTCTGTTATATACACAGGGGCTGCTATTCTCTGTTATATACACAGGGGCTGCTATTCTCTGTAATATACACAGGGGCTGCTATTCTCTGTTATATACACAGGGGCTGCTATTCTCTGTTATATACACAGGGGCTGCTATTCTCTGTAATATACACAGGGGCTGCTATTCTCTATTACATACACAGGGGCTACTATTCTCAGTTATATACACAGGGGCTGCTATTCTCTATTATATACACAGGGGCTGCTATTCTCTGTTATATACACAGGGGCTACTATTCTCTGTTATATACACAGGGGCTGCTATTCTCCTTTATATACACAGGGGCTGCTATTCTCTGTTATATACACAGGGGCTGCTATTCTCTGTTATATACACAGGGGCTGCTATTCTCTGTTATATACACAGGGGCTACTATTCTCTGTTATATACACAGGGGCTGCTATTCTCCTTTATATACACAGGGGCTGCTATTCTCTGTTATATACACAGGGGCTGCTATTCTCTGTTATGTACACAGGGGCTGCTATTCTCTGTAATATACACAGGGGCTGCTATTCTCTGTTATATACACAGGGGCTGCTATTCTCTGTTATGTACACAGGGGCTGCTATTCTCTGTTATATACACAGGGGCTGCTATTCTCTGTAATATACACAGGGACTGCTATTCTCTGTAACATACACAGGGGCTGCTATTCTCTATTATGTACACAGGGGCTGCTATTCTCTGTTATATACACAGGGGCTGCTATTCTCTGTTATGTACACAGGGGCTGCTATTCTCTGTTATATACACAGGGGCTGCTATTCTCTGTAATATACACAGGGACTGCTATTCTCTGTAACATACACAGGGGCTACTATTCTCTGTTATATACACAGGGGCTACTATTCTCTGTTATATACACAGGGGCTGCTATTCTCTGTAATATACACAGGGACTGCTATTCTCTGTAATATACACAGGGACTGTTATTCTCTGTAATATACACAGGGGCTGCTATTCTCTGTAATATACACAGGGGCTGCTATTCTCTATCATATACACAGGGGCTGCTATTCTCTGTTATATACACAGGGGCTGCTATTCTCTGTAATATACACAGGGGCTGCTATTCTCTGTTATATACACAGGGGCTGCTATTCTCTATCATATACACAGGGACTGCTATTCTCTGTAATATACACAGGGGCTGCTATTCTCTGTTATATACACAGGGGCTGCTATTCTCTGTAATATACACAGGGGCTGCTATTCTCTGTTATATACACAGGGGCTGCTATTCTCTGTTATATACACAGGGGCTGCTATTCTCTGTAATATACACAGGGGCTACTATTCTCTGTTATATACACAGGGGCTGCTATCCTCTGTTATATACACAGGGGCTGCTATTCTCTGTAATATACACAGGGGCTGCTATTCTCTGTTATATACACAGGGGCTGCTATTCTCTGTTATATACACAGGGGCTGCTATTCTCTGTAATATACACAGGGCTGCTATTCTCTGTTATATACACAGGGGCTGCTATTCTCTGTTATATACACAGGGGCTGCTATTCTCTGTAATATACACAGGGGCTGCTATTCTCTGTTATATACACAGGGGCTGCTATTCTCTGTTATATACACAGGGGCTGCTATTCTCTGTAATATACACAGGGGCTGCTATTCTCTATTATATACACAGGGGCTGCTATTCTCTGTTATATACACAGGGGCTGCTATTCTCTATTATATACACAGGGGCTGCTATTCTCTGTTATATACACAGGGGCTACTATTCTCTGTTATATACACAGGGGCTGCTATTCTCCTTTATATACACAGGGGCTGCTATTCTCTGTTATATACACAGGGGCTGCTATTCTCTGTTATATACACAGGGGCTGCTATTCTCTGTTATATACACAGGGGCTACTATTCTCTGTTATATACACAGGGGCTGCTATTCTCCTTTATATACACAGGGGCTGCTATTCTCTGTTATATACACAGGGGCTGCTATTCTCTGTTATGTACACAGGGGCTGCTATTCTCTGTAATATACACAGGGGCTGCTATTCTCTGTTATATACACAGGGCTGCTATTCTCTGTTATGTACACAGGGGCTGCTATTCTCTGTTATATACACAGGGGCTGCTATTCTCTGTAATATACACAGGGACTGCTATTCTCTGTAACATACACAGGGGCTGCTATTCTCTATTATGTACACAGGGGCTGCTATTCTCTGTTATATACACAGGGGCTGCTATTCTCTGTTATGTACACAGGGGCTGCTATTCTCTGTTATATACACAGGGGCTGCTATTCTCTGTTATATACACAGGGACTGCTATTCTCTGTTATATACACAGGGGCTACTATTCTCTGTTATATACACAGGGGCTGCTATTCTCTGTTATATACACAGGGGCTACTATTCTCTGTTATATACACAGGGGCTGCTATTCTCTGTTATATACAAAGGGGCTGCTATTCTCTGTAATATACACAGGGGCTGCTATTCTCTGTTATATACACAGGGGCTACAATTCTCTGTTATATACACAGGGGCTGCTATTCTCTGTTATATACACAGGGGCTGCTATTCTCTTAATATACACAGGGGCTGCTATTCTCTGTTATATACACAGGGGCTACTATTCTCTGTTATATACACAGGGGCTGCTATTCTCTGTTATATACACAGGGGCTGCTATTCTCTGTAATATACACAGGGACTGCTATTCTCTGTTATATACACAGGGGCTACTATTCTCTGTTATATACACAGGGGCTGCTATTCTCTGTTATATACACAGGGGCTGCTATTCTCTACAATATACACAGGGGCTGCTATTCTCTGTTATATACACAGGGGCTACTATTCTCTGTTATATACACAGGGGCTGCTATTCTCTGTTATATACACAGGGGCTGCTATTCTCTACAATATACACAGGGGCTGCTATTCTCTGTTATATACACAGGGGCTACTATTCTCTGTTATATACACAGGGGCTGCTATTCTCTGTAATATACACAGGGACTGCTATTCTCTGTAATATACACAGGGGCTACTATTCTCTGTAATAAACACAGGGGCTGCTATTCTCTATTATATACACAGGGGCTGCTATTGTCTGTAATATACACTGGGGCTGCTATTCTCTGTTATATACACAGGGGCTGCTATTCTCTGTAATATACACAGGGGCTGCTATTCTCTGTTATATACACAGGGGCTGCTATTCTCTGTTATATACACAGGGGCTGCTATTCTCTGTAATATACACAGGGGCTGCTATTCTCTATTACATACACAGGGGCTACTATTCTCAGTTATATACACAGGGGCTGCTATTCTCTATTATATACACAGGGGCTGCTATTCTCTGTTATATACACAGGGGCTGCTATTCTCTGTTATATACACAGGGGCTGCTATTCTCTTTATATACACAGGGGCTGCTATTCTCTGTTATATACACAGGGGCTGCTATTCTCTGTTATATACACAGGGGCTGCTATTCTCTGTTATATACACAGGGGCTACTATTCTCTGTTATATACACAGGGGCTGCTATTCTCTTTATATACACAGGGGCTGCTATTCTCTGTTATATACACAGGGGCTGCTATTCTCTGTTATATACACAGGGGCTGCTATTCTCTGTAATATACACAGGGGCTTCTATTCTCTGTTATATACACAGGGGCTGCTATTCTCTGTTATATACACAGGGGCTGCTATTCTCTGTTATATACACAGGGGCTGCTATTCTCTGTAATATACACAGGGGCTGCTATTCTCTGTAATATACACAGGGGCTGCTATTCTCTGTTATATACACAGGGGCTGCTATTCTCTGTTATATACACAGGGGCTGCTATTCTCTGTTATATACACAGGGGCTGCTATTCTCTGTTATATACAAAGGGGCTGCTATTCTCTGTTATATACACAGGGGCTGCTATTCTCTGTTATATACACAGGGGCTGCTATTCTCTGTTATATACACAGGGGCTGCTATTCTCTGTTATATACACAGGGGCTACTATTCTCTGTTATATACACAGGGGCTGCTATTCTCTGTTATATACACAGGGGCTGCTATTCTCTGTAATATACACAGGGGACTGCTATTCTCTGTTATATACACAGGGGCTGCTATTCTCTGTTATATACACAGGGGCTGCTATTCTCTGTTATATACACAGGGGCTGCTATTCTCTGTAATATACACAGGGGCTGCTATTCTCTGTTATATACACAGGGGCTACTATTCTCTGTTATATACACAGGGGCTGCTATTCTCTGTTATATACACAGGGGCTGCTATTCTCTGTAATATACAAGGGACTGCTATTCTCTGTTATATACACAGGGGCTGCTGTTCTCTGTAATATACACAGGGGCTGCTATTCTCTGTTATATACACAGGGGCTGCTATTCTCTACAATATACACAGGGGCTGCTATTCTCTGTTATATACACAGGGGCTGCTATTCTCTGTTATATACACAGGGGCTGCTATTCTCTGTTATATACACAGGGGCTGCTATTCTCTACAATATACACAGGGGCTGCTATTCTCTGTTATATACACAGGGGCTACTATTCTCTGTTATATACACAGGGGCTGCTATTCTCTGTAATATACACAGGGACTGCTATTCTCTGTAATATACACAGGGGCTGCTATTCTCTGTAATATACACAGGGGCTGCTATTCTCTATTATATACACAGGGGCTGCTATTCTCTGTAATATACACAGGGGCTGCTATTCTCTGTTATATACACAGGGGCTGCTATTCTCTGTAATATACACAGGGGCTGCTATTCTCTGTTATATACACAGGGGCTGCTATTCTCTGTTATATACACAGGGGCTGCTATTCTCTGTAATATACACAGGGGCTACTATTCTCTGTTATATACACAGGGGCTGCTATTCTCTGTTATATACACAGGGGCTGCTATTCTCTGTAATATACACAGGGGCTGCTATTCTCTGTTATATACACAGGGGCTGCTATTCTCTGTTATATACACAGGGGCTGCTATTCTCTGTAATATACACAGGGGCTGCTATTCTCTGTTATATACACAGGGGCTGCTATTCTCTGTTATATACACAGGGGCTGCTATTCTCTGTAATATACACAGGGGCTGCTATTCTCTGTTATATACACAGGGGCTGCTATTCTCTGTTATATACACAGGGGCTGCTATTCTCTGTAATATACACAGGGGCTGCTATTCTCTATTACATACACAGGGGCTACTATTCTCAGTTATATACACAGGGGCTGCTATTCTCTATTATATACACAGGGGCTGCTATTCTCTGTTATATACACAGGGGCTACTATTCTCTGTTACATACACAGGGGCTGCTATTCTCCTTTATATACACAGGGGCTGCTATTCTCTGTTATATACACAGGGGCTGCTATTCTCTGTTATATACACAGGGGCTGCTATTCTCTGTTATATACACAGGGGCTACTATTCTCTGTTATATACACAGGGGCTGCTATTCTCCTTTATATACACAGGGGCTGCTATTCTCTGTTATATACACAGGGGCTGCTATTCTCTGTTATGTACACAGGGGCTGCTATTCTCTGTAATATACACAGGGGCTGCTATTCTCTGTTATATACACAGGGGCTGCTATTCTCTGTTATATACACAGGGGCTGCTATTCTCTGTTATATACACAGGGGCTGCTATTCTCTGTAATATACACAGGGACTGCTATTCTCTGTAACATACACAGGGGCTGCTATTCTCTATTATGTACACAGGGGCTGCTATTCTCTGTTATATACACAGGGGCTGCTATTCTCTGTTATATACACAGGGGCTGCTATTCTCTGTTATATACACAGGGGCTGCTATTCTCTGTAATATACACAGGGACTGCTATTCTCTGTAACATACACAGGGGCTACTATTCTCTGTTATATACACAGGGGCTACTATTCTCTGTTATATACACAGGGGCTGCTATTCTCTGTAATATACACAGGGACTGCTATTCTCTGTAATATACACAGGGACTGTTATTCTCTGTAATATACACAGGGGCTGCTATTCTCTGTAATATACACAAGGCTGCTATTCTCTATCATATACACAGGGGCTGCTATTCTCTGTTATATACACAGGGGCTGCTATTCTCTGTAATATACACAGGGGCTGCTATTCTCTGTTATATACACAGGGGCTGCTATTCTCTATCATATACACAGGGACTGTTATTCTCTGTAATATACACAGGGGCTGCTATTCTCTGTTATATACACAGGGGCTGCTATTCTCTGTAATATACACAGGGGCTGCTATTCTCTGTTATATACACAGGGGCTGCTATTCTCTGCTATATACACAGGGGCTGCTATTCTCTGTAATATACACAGGGGCTACTATTCTCTGTTATATACACAGGGGCTGCTATTCTCTGTTATATACACAGGGGCTGCTATTCTCTGTAATATACACAGGGGCTGCTATTCTCTGTTATATACACAGGGGCTGCTATTCTCTGTTATATACACAGGGGCTGCTATTCTCTGTTATATACACAGGGGCTGCTATTCTCTGTTATATACACAGGGGCTGCTATTCTCTGTTATATACACAGGGGCTGCTATTCTCTTCAATATACACAGGGGCTGCTATTCTCTGTTATATACACAGGGGCTACTATTCTCTGTTATATACACAGGGGCTGCTATTCTCTGTTATATACACAGGGGCTGCTATTCTCTGTTATATACACAGGGCTGCTATTCTCTGTTATATACACAGGGGCTGCTATTCTCTGTTATATACACAGGGGCTGCTATTCTCTGTTATATACACAGGGGCTGCTATTCTCTATAATATACACAGGGGCTGCTATTCTCTGTTATATACACAGGGGCTACTATTCTCTGTTATATACACAGGGGCTGCTATTCTCTGTTATATACACAGGGGCTGCTATTCTCTACATTATACACAAGGGCTGATATTCTCTGTTATATACACAGGGGCTGCTATTCTCTGTAATATACACAGGGGCTGCTATTCTCTGTAATATACACAGGGGCTGCTATTCTCTGTAATATACACAGGGGCTACTATTCTCTGTAATATACACAGGGGCTGCTATTCTCTATAATATACACAGGGGCTGCTATTCTCTGTAATATACACAGGGGCTGCTATTCTCTATAATATACACAGGGGCTGCTATTCTCTGTAATATACACAGGGGCTGCTATTCTCTGTTATATACACAGGGGCTGCTATTCTCTGTTATATACACAGGGGCTGCTATTCTCTGTAATATACACAGGGGCTGCTATTCTCTGTTATATACACAGGGGCTGCTATTCTCTGTTATATACACAGGGGCTGCTATTCTCTGTAATATACACAGGGGCTGCTATTCTCTGTTATATACACAGGGGCTGCTATTCTCTGTTATATACACAGGGGCTGCTATTCTCTGTAATATACACAGGGGCTGCTATTCTCTGTTATATACACAGGGGCTGCTATTCTCTGTTATATACACAGGGGCTGCTATTCTCTGTAATATACACAGGGGCTGCTATTCTCTGTTATATACACAGGGGCTGCTATTCTCTGTAATATACACAGGGGCTGCTATTCTCTATTATATACACAGGGGCTGCTATTCTCTGTTATATACACAGGGGCTGCTATTCTCTATAATATACACAGGGGCTGCTATTCTCTGTTATGTACACAGGGGCTGCTATTCTCTGTTATATACACAGGGGCTGCTATTCTCTGTTATATACACAGGGGCTGCTATTCTCTGTTATATACACAGGGGCTGCTATTCTCTGTTATATACACAGGGGCTGCTATTCTCTGTTATATACACAGGGGCTGCTATTCTCTGTTATATACACAGGGGCTGCTATTCTCCTTTATATACACAGGGGCTGCTATTCTCTGTTATATACACAGGGGCTGCTATTCTCTGTTATATACACAGGGGCTGCTATTCTCTGTAATATACACAGGGGCTGCTATTCTCTGTTATATACACAGGGGCTGCTATTCTCTGTTATATACACAGGGGCTGCTATTCTCTGTTATATACACAGGGGCTGCTATTCTCTGTAATATACACAGGGGCTGCTATTCTCTGTAATATACACAGGGGCTGCTATTCTCTATTATATACACAGGGGCTGCTATTCTCTGTTATATACACAGGGGCTGCTATTCTCTGTTATATACACAGGGGCTGCTATTCTCTGTTATATACACAGGGGCTGCTATTCTCTGTAATATACACAGGGCTGCTATTCTCTGTATATACACAGGGGCTGCTATTCTCTGTTATATACACAGGGGCTGCTATTCTCTGTTATATACACAGGGGCTGCTATTCTCTGTTATATACACAGGGGCTGCTATTCTCTGTAATATACACAGGGACTGTTATTCTCTGTAATATACACAGGGGCTGCTATTCTCTGTAATATACACAGGGGCTGCTATTCTCTATCATATACACAGGGGCTGCTATTCTCTGTTATATACACAGGGGCTGCTATTCTCTGTAATATACACAGGGGCTGCTATTCTCTGTTATATACACAGGGGCTGCTATTCTCTATCATATACACAGGGCTGCTATTCTCTGTAATATACACAGGGGCTGCTATTCTCTGTTATATACACAGGGGCTGCTATTCTCTGTAATATACACAGGGGCTGCTATTCTCTGTTATATACACAGGGGCTGCTATTCTCTGCTATATACACAGGGGCTGCTATTCTCTGTAATATACACAGGGGCTACTATTCTCTGTTATATACACAGGGGCTGCTATTCTCTGTTATATACACAGGGGCTGCTATTCTCTGTAATATACACAGGGGCTGCTATTCTCTGTTATATACACAGGGGCTGCTATTCTCTGTTATATACACAGGGGCTGCTATTCTCTGTTATATACACAGGGGCTGCTATTCTCTGTTATATACACAGGGGCTGCTATTCTCTGTTATATACACAGGGGCTGCTATTCTCTGTAATATACACAGGGGCTGCTATTCTCTGTTATATACACAGGGGCTGCTATTCTCTGTTATATTCACAGGGGCTGCTATTCTCTGTAATATACACAGGGGCTGCTATTCTCTATTATATACACAGGGGCTGCTATTCTCTGTTATATAAACAGGGGCTGCTATTCTCTATTATATACACAGGGGCTGCTATTCTCTGTTATATACACAGGGTCTGCTATTCTCTGTTATATACACAGTGGCTGCTATTCTCTGTTATATACACAGGGGCTGCTATTCTCTGTTATATACACAGGGGCTGCTATTCTCTGTTATATACACAGGGGCTGCTATTCTCTGTTATATACACAGGGGCTGCTATTCTCTGTTATATACACAGGGGCTGCTATTCTCTTTATATACACAGGGGCTGCTATTCTCTGTTATATACACAGGGGCTGCTATTCTCTGTTATATACACAGGGGCTGCTATTCTCTGTAATATACACAGGGGCTGCTATTCTCTGTTATATACACAGGGGCTGCTATTCTCTGTTATATACACAGGGGCTGCTATTCTCTGTTATATACACAGGGGCTGCTATTCTCTGTAATATACACAGGGGACTGCTATTCTCTGTAATATACACAGGGGCTGCTATTCTCTGTTATATACACAGGGGCTGCTATTCTCTGTTATATACACAGGGGCTGCTATTCTCTGTTATATACACAGGGGCTGCTATTCTCTGTAATATACACAGGGGCTGCTATTCTCTGTAATATACACAGGGGCTGCTATTCTCTGTTATATACACAGGGGCTGCTATTCTCTGTTATATACACAGGGGCTGCTATTCTCTGTTATATACACAGGGGCTGCTATTCTCTGTAATATACACAGGGACTGCTATTCTCTGTAATATACACAGGGGCTGCTATTCTCTGTAATATACACAGGGGCTGCTATTCTCTGTAATATACACAGGGGCTGCTATTCTCTATCATATACACAGGGGCTGCTATTCTCTGTTATATACACAGGGGCTGCTATTCTCTGTAATATACACAGGGGCTGCTATTCTCTGTTATATACACAGGGGGTGCTATTCTCTATCATATACACAGGGACTGTTATTCTCTGTAATATACACAGGGGCTGCTATTCTCTGTTATATACACAGGGGCTGCTATTCTCTATTATATACACAGGGACTGTTATTCTCTGTCATATACACAGGGGCTGCTATTCTCTGTTATATACACAGGGGCTGCTATTCTCTGTTATATACACAGGGGCTGCTATTCTCTATCATATACACAGGGGCTACTATTCTCTGTTATATACACAGGGACTGTTATTCTCTATCATATACACAGGGACTGTTATTCTCTGTAATATACACAGGGGCTGCTATTCTCTGTTATATACACAGGGGCTGCTATTCTCTATCATATACACAGGGACTGTTATTCTCTGTAATATACACAGGGGCTGCTATTCTCTGTAATATACACAGGGGCTGCTATTCTCTGTAATATACACAGGGGCTGCTATTCTCTATCATATACACAGGGGCTGCTATTCTCTGTTATATACACAGGGGCTGCTATTCTCTATTATATACACAGGGGCTGCTATTCTCTATCATATACACAGGGACTGTTATTCTCTGTAATATACACAGGGGCTGCTATTCTCTGTAATATACACAGGGGCTGCTATTCTCTATTACATACACAGGGGCTGCTATTCTCTTTATATACACAGGGGCTGCTATTCTCTGTATATACACAGGGGCTGCTATTCTCTGTTATATACACAGGGGCTGCTATTCTCTGTTATATACACAGGGGCTGCTATTCTCTGTAATATACACAGGGGCTGCTATTCTCTGTAATATACACAGGGGCTGCTATTCTCTGTTATATACACAGGGGCTGCTATTCTCTGTAATATACACAGGGGCTGCTATTCTCTATTATATACACAGGGGCTGCTATTCTCTGTTATATACACAGGGGCTGCTATTCTCTGTTATATACACAGGGGCTGCTATTCTCTGTTATATACACAGGGGCTGCTATTCTCTGTTATATACACAGGGGCTGCTATTCTCTGTTATATACACAGGGGCTGCTATTCTCTGTTATATACACAGGGGCTGCTATTCTCTGTTATATACACAGGGGCTGCTATTCTCTGTTATATACACAGGGGCTGCTATTCTCTGTTATATACACAGGGGCTGCTATTCTCTTTATATACACAGGGGCTGCTATTCTCTGTTATATACACAGGGGCTGCTATTCTCTGTTATATACACAGGGGCTGCTATTCTCTGTAATATACACAGGGGCTGCTATTCTCTGTTATATACACAGGGGCTGCTATTCTCTGTTATATACACAGGGGCTGCTATTCTCTGTTATATACACAGGGGCTGCTATTCTCTGTAATATACACAGGGGCTGCTATTCTCTGTAATATACACAGGGGCTGCTATTCTCTATTATATACACAGGGGCTGCTATTCTCTGTTATATACACAGGGGCTGCTATTCTCTGTTATATACACAGGGGCTGCTATTCTCTGTTATATACACAGGGGCTGCTATTCTCTGTAATATACACAGGGCTGCTATTCTCTGTAATATACACAGGGGCTGCTATTCTCTGTTATATACACAGGGGCTGCTATTCTCTGTTATATACACAGGGGCTGCTATTCTCTGTAATATACACAGGGACTGCTATTCTCTGTAATATACACAGGGACTGTTATTCTCTGTAATATACACAGGGGCTGCTATTCTCTGTAATATACACAGGGGCTGCTATTCTCTATCATATACACAGGGGCTGCTATTCTCTGTTATATACACAGGGGCTGCTATTCTCTGTAATATACACAGGGGCTGCTATTCTCTGTTATATACACAGGGGGTGCTATTCTCTATCATATACACAGGGACTGTTATTCTCTGTAATATACACAGGGGCTGCTATTCTCTGTTATATACACAGGGGCTGCTATTCTCTATTATATACACAGGGACTGTTATTCTCTGTCATATACACAGGGGCTGCTATTCTCTGTTATATACACAGGGGCTGCTATTCTCTGTTATATACACAGGGGCTGCTATTCTCTATCATATACACAGGGGCTACTATTCTCTGTTATATACACAGGGACTGTTATTCTCTATCATATACACAGGGACTGTTATTCTCTGTAATATACACAGGGGCTGCTATTCTCTGTTATATACACAGGGGCTGCTATTCTCTATCATATACACAGGGACTGTTATTCTCTGTAATATACACAGGGGCTGCTATTCTCTGTAATATACACAGGGGCTGCTATTCTCTGTAATATACACAGGGGCTGCTATTCTCTATCATATACACAGGGGCTGCTATTCTCTGTTATATACACAGGGGCTGCTATTCTCTATTATATACACAGGGGCTGCTATTCTCTATCATATACACAGGGACTGTTATTCTCTGTAATATACACAGGGGCTGCTATTCTCTGTAATATACACAGGGGCTGCTATTCTCTATTACATACACAGGGGCTGCTATTCTCCTTTATATACACAGGGGCTGCTATTCTCTGTTATATACACAGGGGCTGCTATTCTCTGTTATATACACAGGGGCTGCTATTCTCTGTTATATTCACAGGGGCTGCTATTCTCTGTAATATACACAAGGGCTGCTATTCTCTGTTATATACATAGGGGCTGCTATTCTCTGTAATATACACAAGGGCTGCTATTCTCTATTATATACACAGGGGCTGCTATTCTCTGTTATATACACAGGGGCTGCTATTGTCTGTAATATACACAGGGGCTGCTATTCTCTGTTATATACACAGGGGCTGCTATTGTCTGTAATAATATACACAGGGGCTGCTATTCTCTGTAATATACACAGGGGCTGCTATTCTCTGTAATATACACAGGGGCTGCTATTATCTGTTATATACACAGGGGCTGCTATTCTCTGTTATATACACAGGGGCTACTATTCTCTGTTATATACACAGGGGCTGCTATTCTCTGTTATATACACAGGGGCTGCTATTCTCTATCATATACACAGGGACTGTTATTCTCTGTTATATACACAGGGGCTGCTATTCTCTATAATATACACAGGGACTGTTATTCTCTGTAATATACACAGGGGCTGCTATTCTCTGTAATATACACAGGGGCTGCTATTCTCTATCATATACACAGGGGCTGCTATTCTCTATTATATACACAGGGGCTGCTATTCTCTGTTATATACACAGGGGCTGCTATTCTCTGTAATATACACAGGGGCTGCTATTCTCTGTTATATTCACAGGGGCTGCTATTCTCTATCATATACACAGGGACTGTTATTCTCTGTAATATACACAGGGGCTGCTATTCTCTGTAATATACACAGGGGCTGCTATTCTCTATCATATACACAGGGGCTGCTATTCTCTGTTATATACACAGGGGCTGCTATTCTCTGTAATATACACAGGGACTGCTATTCTCTGTTATATACACAGGGGCTGCTATTCTCTGTTATATACACAGGGGCTGCTATTCTCTGTTATATACACAGGGGCTGCTATTCTCTTAATATACACAGGGGCTGCTATTCTCTGTTATATACACAGGGGCTGCTATTCTCTGTTATATACACAGGGGCTGCTATTCTCTGTTATATACACAGGGGCTGCTATTCTCTGTAATATACACAGGGGCTGCTATTCTCTGTTATATACACAGGGGCTGCTATTCTCTGTTATATACACAGGGGCTGCTATTCTCTGTAATATACACAGGGGCTGCTATTCTCTGTTATATACACAGGGGCTGCTATTCTCTGTTATATACACAGGGGCTGCTATTCTCTGTAATATACACAGGGGCTGCTATTCTCTGTTATATACACAGGGGCTGCTATTCTCTGTTATATACACAGGGGCTGCTATTCTCTGTAATATACACAGGGGCTGCTATTCTCTGTTATATACACAGGGGCTGCTATTCTCTGTTATATACACAGGGGCTGCTATTCTCTGTAATATACACAGGGGCTGCTATTCTCTATTATATACACAGGGGCTGCTATTCTCTGTTATATACACAGGGGCTGCTATTCTCTATTATATACACAGGGGCTGCTATTCTCTGTTATATACACAGGGGCTGCTATTCTCTGTTATATACACAGGGGCTGCTATTCTCTGTTATATACACAGGGGCTGCTATTCTCTGTTATATACACAGGGGCTGCTATTCTCTGTTATATACACAGGGGCTGCTATTCTCTGTTATATACACAGGGGCTGCTATTCTCTGTTATATACACAGGGGCTGCTATTCTCTTTATATACACAGGGGCTGCTATTCTCTGTTATATACACAGGGGCTGCTATTCTCTGTTATATACACAGGGGCTGCTATTCTCTGTAATATACACAGGGGCTGCTATTCTCTGTTATATACACAGGGGCTGCTATTCTCTGTTATATACACAGGGGCTGCTATTCTCTGTTATATACACAGGGGCTGCTATTCTCTGTAATATACACAGGGGCTGCTATTCTCTGTAATATACACAGGGGCTGCTATTCTCTGTTATATACACAGGGGCTGCTATTCTCTGTTATATACACAGGGGCTGCTATTCTCTGTTATATACACAGGGGCTGCTATTCTCTGTTATATACACAGGGGCTGCTATTCTCTGTAATATACACAGGGGCTGCTATTCTCTGTAATATACACAGGGGCTGCTATTCTCTGTTATATACACAGGGGCTGCTATTCTCTGTTATATACACAGGGGCTGCTATTCTCTGTAATATACACAGGGGCTGCTATTCTCTGTAATATACACAGGGCTGCTATTCTCTGTAATATACACAGGGGCTGCTATTCTCTGTAATATACACAGGGGCTGCTATTCTCTGTATATACACAGGGGCTGCTATTCTCTGTTATATACACAGGGGCTGCTATTCTCTTTATATACACAGGGGCTGCTATTCTCTGTTATATACACAGGGGCTGCTATTCTCTGTTATATACACAGGGCTGCTATTCTCTGTAATATACACAGGGGCTGCTATTCTCTGTTATATACACAGGGGCTGCTATTCTCTGTAATATACACAGGGGCTGCTATTCTCTGTTATATACACAGGGCCTGCTATTCTCTGTTATATACACAGGGGCTGCTATTCTCTGTAATATACACAGGGGCTGCTATTCTCTGTTATATACACAGGGGCTGCTATTCTCTGTTATATACACAGGGGCTGCTATTCTCTGTAATATACACAGGGGCTGCTATTCTCTGTTATATACACAGGGGCTGCTATTCTCTGTTATATACACAGGGGCTGCTATTCTCTGTAATATACACAGGGGCTGCTATTCTCTGTTATATACACAGGGGCTGCTATTCTCTGTTATATACACAGGGGCTGCTATTCTCTGTAATATACACAGGGGCTGCTATTCTCTGTTATATACACAGGGGCTGCTATTCTCTGTTATATACACAGGGGCTGCTATTCTCTGTAATATACACAGGGGCTGCTATTCTCTATTATATACACAGGGGCTGCTATTCTCTGTTATATAAACAGGGGCTGCTATTATCTGTTATATACACAGGGGCTGCTATTCTCTATTATATACACAGGGGCTGCTATTCTCTGTTATATACACAGGGGCTGCTATTCTCCTTTATATACACAGGGGCTGCTATTCTCTGTTATATACACAGGGGCTGCTATTCTCTGTTATATACACAGGGGCTGCTATTCTCTGTTATATACACAGGGGCTGCTATTCTCTGTTATATACACAGGGGCTGCTATTCTCTGTTATATAAACAGGGGCTGCTATTATCTGTTATATACACAGGGGCTGCTATTCTCTATTATATACACAGGGGCTGCTATTCTCTGTAATATACACAGGGGCTGCTATTCTCTGTTATATACACAGGGGCTGCTATTCTCTGTTATATACACAGGGGCTGCTATTCTCTGTTATATACACAGGGGCTGCTATTCTCTGTAATATACACAGGGGCTGCTATTCTCTGTAATATACACAGGGGCTGCTATTCTCTGTTATATACACAGGGGCTGCTATTCTCTGTTATATACACAGGGGCTGCTATTCTCTGTTATATACACAGGGGCTGCTATTCTCTGTTATATACACAGGGGCTGCTATTCTCTGTTATATACACAGGGGCTGCTATTCTCTGTTATATACACAGGGGCTGCTATTCTCTGTTATATACACAGGGGCTGCTATTCTCTGTTATATACACAGGGGCTGCTATTCTCTGTTATATACACAGGGGCTGCTATTCTCTGTTATATACACAGGGGCTGCTATTCTCTGTTATATACACAGGGGCTGCTATTCTCTGTAATATACACAGGGGCTGCTATTCTCTATAATATACACAGGGACTGCGATTCTTTGTTATATACACAGGGGCTGCTATTCTCTGTAATATACACAGGGGCTGCTATTCTCTGTTATATACACAGGGGGTGCTATTCTCTATCATATACACAGGGACTGTTATTCTCTGTAATATACACAGGGGCTGCTATTCTCTGTTATATACACAGGGGCTGCTATTCTCTATTATATACACAGGGACTGTTATTCTCTGTCATATACACAGGGGCTGCTATTCTCTGTTATATACACAGGGGCTGCTATTCTCTGTTATATACACAGGGGCTGCTATTCTCTATCATATACACAGGGGCTACTATTCTCTGTTATATACACAGGGGCTGCTATTCTCTATCATATACACAGGGACTGTTATTCTCTGTAATATACACAGGGGCTGCTATTCTCTGTTATATACACAGGGGCTGCTATTCTCTATCATATACACAGGGCCTGCTATTCTCTGTAATATACACAGGGGCTGCTATTCTCTGTAATATACACAGGGGCTGCTATTCTCTGTAATATACACAGGGGCTGCTATTCTCTATCATATACACAGGGGCTGCTATTCTCTGTTATATACACAGGGGCTGCTATTCTCTGTTATATACACAGGGGCTGCTATTCTCTGTTATATACACAGGGGCTGCTATTCTCTGTTATATACACAGGGGCTGCTATTCTCTGTAATATACACAGGGGCTGCTATTCTCTGTAATATACACAGGGGCTGCTATTCTCTATTATATACACAGGGGCTGCTATTCTCTGTTATATACACAGGGGCTGCTATTCTCTGTTATATACACAGGGGCTGCTATTCTCTGTTATATACACAGGGGCTGCTATTCTCTGTAATATACACAGGGCTGCTATTCTCTGTATATACACAGGGGCTGCTATTCTCTGTTATATACACAGGGGCTACTATTCTCTGTTATATACACAGGGGCTGCTATTCTCTGTAATATACACAGGGACTGCTATTCTCTGTAATATACACAGGGACTGCTATTCTCTGTAATATACACAGGGGCTGCTATTCTCTGTAATATACACAGGGGCTGCTATTCTCTATCATATACACAGGGGCTGCTATTCTCTGTTATATACACAGGGGCTGCTATTCTCTGTAATATACACAGGGGCTGCTATTCTCTGTTATATACACAGGGGCTGCTATTCTCTATCATATACACAGGGACTGTTATTCTCTGTAATATACACAGGGGCTGCTATTCTCTGTTATATACACAGGGGCTGCTATTCTCTATAATATACACAGGGACTGTTATTCTCTATCATATACACAGGGGCTGCTATTCTCTATAATATACACAGGGACTGTTATTCTCTATCATATACACAAGGGCTGCTATTCTCTATCATATACACAGGGTCTGCTATTCTCTGTTATATACACAGTGGCTGCTATTCTCTGTTATATACACAGGGGCTACTATTCTCTGTTATATACACAGGGGCTGCTATTCTCTGTAATATACACAGGGGCTGCTATTCTCTGTAATATACACAGGGGCTGCTATTCTCTGTTATATACACAGGGGCTGCTATTCTCTGTTATATACACAGGGCCTGCTATTCTCTGTTATATACACAGGGGCTGCTATTCTCTGTAATATACACAGGGGCTGCTATTCTCTATTACATACACAGGGGCTGCTATTCTCCTTTATATACACAGGGGCTGCTATTCTCTGTTATATACACAGGGGCTGCTATTCTCTGTTATATACACAGGGGCTGCTATTCTCTGTTATATTCACAGGGGCTGCTATTCTCTGTAATATACACAAGGGCTGCTATTCTCTGTTATATACATAGGGGCTGCTATTCTCTGTAATATACACAAGGGCTGCTATTCTCTATTATATACACAGGGGCTGCTATTCTCTGTTATATACACAGGGGCTGCTATTGTCTGTAATATACACAGGGGCTGCTATTCTCTGTTATATACACAGGGGCTGCTATTGTCTGTAATAAATATACACAGGGGCTGCTATTCTCTGTAATATACACAGGGGCTGCTATTCTCTGTAATATACACAGGGGCTGCTATTATCTGTTATATACACAGGGGCTGCTATTCTCTGTTATATACACAGGGGCTACTATTCTCTGTTATATACACAGGGGCTGCTATTCTCTGTTATATACACAGGGGCTGCTATTCTCTA
This sequence comes from Carcharodon carcharias, assembly GCF_017639515.1. Taxonomy (NCBI): domain Eukaryota; kingdom Metazoa; phylum Chordata; class Chondrichthyes; order Lamniformes; family Lamnidae; genus Carcharodon; species Carcharodon carcharias. Next base: position 9,617,091 of record NW_024470624.1, read on the forward strand.
TCATATACACAGGGACTGTTATTCTCTGTTATATACACAGGGGCTGCTATTCTCTATAATATACACAGGGACTGTTATTCTCTGTAATATACACAGGGGCTGCTATTCTCTGTAATATACACAGGGGCTGCTATTCTCTATCATATACACAGGGGCTGCTATTCTCTATTATATACACAGGGGCTGCTATTCTCTGTTATATACACAGGGGCTGCTATTCTCTGTAATATACACAGGGGCTGCTATTCTCTGTTATATTCACAGGGGCTGCTATTCTCTATCATATACACAGGGACTGTTATTCTCTGTAATATACACAGGGGCTGCTATTCTCTGTAATATACACAGGGGCTGCTATTCTCTATCATATACACAGGGGCTGCTATTCTCTGTTATATACACAGGGGCTGCTATTCTCTGTAATATACACAGGGGCTGCTATTCTCTGTTATATACACAGGGGCTGCTATTCTCTGTTATATACACAGGGGCTGCTATTCTCTGTTATATACACAGGGGCTGCTATTCTCTATATATACACAGGGGCTGCTATTCTCTGTTATATACACAGGGGCTGCTATTCTCTGTTATATACACAGGGGCTGCTATTCTCTGTTATATACACAGGGGCTGCTATTCTCTGTAATATACACAGGGGCTGCTATTCTCTGTTATATACACAGGGGCTGCTATTCTCTGTTATATACACAGGGGCTGCTATTCTCTGTAATATACACAGGGGCTGCTATTCTCTGTTATATACACAGGGGCTGCTATTCTCTGTTATATACACAGGGGCTGCTATTCTCTGTAATATACACAGGGGCTGCTATTCTCTGTTATATACACAGGGGCTGCTATTCTCTGTTATATACACAGGGGCTGCTATTCTCTGTAATATACACAGGGGCTGCTATTCTCTGTTATATACACAGGGGCTGCTATTCTCTGTTATATACACAGGGGCTGCTATTCTCTGTAATATACACAGGGGCTGCAATTCTCTATTATATACACAGGGGCTGCTATTCTCTGTTATATACACAGGGGCTGCTATTCTCTATTATATACACAGGGGCTGCTATTCTCTGTTATATACACAGGGGCTGCTATTCTCTGTTATATACACAGGGGCTGCTATTCTCTGTATATACACAGGGGCTGCTATTCTCTGTTATATACACAGGGGCTGCTATTCTCTGTTATATACACAGGGGCTGCTATTCTCTGTTATATACACAGGGGCTGCTATTCTCTGTTATATACACAGGGGCTGCTATTCTCTTTATATACACAGGGGCTGCTATTCTCTGTTATATACACAGGGGCTGCTATTCTCTGTTATATACACAGGGGCTGCTATTCTCTGTAATATACACAGGGGCTGCTATTCTCTGTTATATACACAGGGGCTGCTATTCTCTGTTATATACACAGGGGCTGCTATTCTCTGTTATATACACAGGGGCTGCTATTCTCTGTAATATACACAGGGGCTGCTATTCTCTGTAATATACACAGGGGCTGCTATTCTCTGTTATATACACAGGGGCTGCTATTCTCTGTTATATACACAGGGGCTGCTATTCTCTGTTATATACACAGGGGCTGCTATTCTCTGTTATATACACAGGGGCTGCTATTCTCTGTAATATACACAGGGGACTGCTATTCTCTGTAATATACACAGGGGCTGCTATTCTCTGTTATATACACAGGGGCTGCTATTCTCTGTTATATACACAGGGGCTGCTATTCTCTGTAATATACACAGGGGCTGCTATTCTCTGTAATATACACAGGGACTGTTATTCTCTGTAATATACACAGGGGCTGCTATTCTCTGTAATATACACAGGGGCTGCTATTCTCTATCATATACACAGGGGCTGCTATTCTCTGTTATATACACAGGGGCTGCTATTCTCTGTAATATACACAGGGGCTGCTATTCTCTGTTATATACACAGGGGCTGCTATTCTCTATCATATACACAGGGACTGTTATTCTCTGTAATATACACAGGGGCTGCTATTCTCTGTTATATACACAGGGGCTGCTATTCTCTATTATATACACAGGGACTGTTATTCTCTGTCATATACACAGGGGCTGCTATTCTCTGTTATATACACAGGGGCTGCTATTCTCTGTTATATACACAGGGGCTGCTATTCTCTATCATATACACAGGGGCTACTATTCTCTGTTATATACACAGGGACTGTTATTCTCTATCATATACACAGGGACTGTTATTCTCTGTAATATACACAGGGGCTGCTATTCTCTGTTATATACACAGGGGCTGCTATTCTCTGTAATATACACAGGGGCTGCTATTCTCTGTAATATACACAGGGGCTGCTATTCTCTGTAATATACACAGGGGCTGCTATTCTCTGTAATATACACAGGGGCTGCTATTCTCTATCATATACACAGGGGCTGCTATTCTCTGTTATATACACAGGGGCTGCTATTCTCTGTTATATACACAGGGGCTGCTATTCTCTATCATATACACAGGGACTGTTATTCTCTGTAATATACACAGGGGCTGCTATTCTCTGTTATATACACAGGGGCTGCTATTCTCTATTATATACACAGGGGCTGCTATTCTCTATTCTATACACAGGGGCTGCTATTCTCTGTAATATACACAGGGGCTGCTATTCTCTGTTATATACACAGGGGCTGCTATTCTCTATTATATACACAGGGACTGTTATTCTCTGTCATATACACAGGGGCTGCTATTCTCTGTTATATACACAGGGGCTGCTATTCTCTGTAATATACACAGGGGCTGCTATTCTCTGTAATATACACAGGGGCTGCTATTCTCTGTTATATACACAGGGGCTGCTATTCTCTGTAATATACACAGGGGCTGCTATTCTCTGTAATATACACAGGGGCTACTATTCTCTGTTATATACACAGGGGCTGCTATTCTCTGTTATATACACAGGGGCTGCTATTCTCTATCATATACACAGGGACTGTTATTCTCTATCATATACACAGGGGCTGCTATTCTCTGTTATATACACAGGGGCTGCTATTCTCTGTTATATACACAGGGGCTGCTATTCTCTATCATATACACAGGGGCTGCTATTCTCTATAATATACACAGGGACTGTTATTCTCTATCATATACACAGGGGCTGCTATTCTCTATAATATACACAGGGACTGCGATTCTTTGTTATATACACAGGGGCTGCTATTCTCTGTTATATACACAGGGGCTACTATTCTCTGTTATATACACAGGGACTGTTATTCTCTATCATATACACAGGGACTGTTATTCTCTATCATATACACAGGGGCTGTTATTCTCTATCATATACACAGGGGCTGCTATTCTCTATAATATACACAGGGGCTGCTATTCTCTGTTATATACACAGGGGCTGCTATTCTCTATAATATACACAGGGACTGTTATTCTCTATCATATACACAGGGGCTGCTATTCTCTATAATATACACAGGGACTGTTATTCTCTATCATATACACAAGGGCTGCTATTCTCTATCATATATACAGGGTCTGCTATTCTCTGTTATATACACAGTGGCTGCTATTCTCTGTTATATACACAGGGGCTACTATTCTCTGTTATATACACAGGGGCTGCTATTCTCTGTAATATACACAGGGGCTGCTATTCTCTGTAATATACACAGGGGCTGCTATTCTCTGTTATATACACAGGGGCTGCTATTCTCTGTTATATACACAGGGCCTGCTATTCTCTGTTATATACACAGGGGCTGCTATTCTCTGTAATATACACAGGGGCTGCTATTCTCTATTACATACACAGGGGCTGCTATTCTCCTTTATATACACAGGGGCTGCTATTCTCTGTTATATACACAGGGGCTGCTATTCTCTGTTATATACACAGGGGCTGCTATTCTCTGTTATATTCACAGGGGCTGCTATTCTCTGTAATATACACAAGGGCTGCTATTCTCTGTTATATACATAGGGGCTGCTATTCTCTGTAATATACACAAGGGCTGCTATTCTCTATTATATACACAGGGGCTGCTATTCTCTGTTATATACACAGGGGCTGCTATTGTCTGTAATATACACAGGGGCTGCTATTCTCTGTTATATACACAGGGGCTGCTATTCTCTATCATATACACAGGGGCTGCTATTCTCTGTAATATACACAGGGGCTGCTATTCTCTGTAATATACACAGGGGCTGCTATTCTCTGTTATATACACAGGGGCTGCTATTCTCTGTTATATACACAGGGGCTACTATTCTCTGTTATATACACAGGGGCTGCTATTCTCTGTTATATACACAGGGGCTGCTATTCTCTATCATATACACAGGGACTGTTATTCTCTGTTATATACACAGGGGCTGCTATTCTCTATAATATACACAGGGACTGTTATTCTCTGTAATATACACAGGGGCTGCTATTCTCTGTAATATACACAGGGGCTGCTATTCTCTATCATATACACAGGGGCTGCTATTCTCTATTATATACACAGGGGCTGCTATTCTCTGTTATATACACAGGGGCTGCTATTCTCTGTAATATACACAGGGGCTGCTATTCTCTGTTATATTCACAGGGGCTGCTATTCTCTATCATATACACAGGGACTGTTATTCTCTGTAATATACACAGGGGCTGCTATTCTCTGTAATATACACAGGGGCTGCTATTCTCTATCATATACACAGGGGCTGCTATTCTCTGTTATATACACAGGGGCTGCTATTCTCTGTAATATACACAGGGGCTGCTATTCTCTGTTATATACACAGGGGCTGCTATTCTCTGTTATATACACAGGGGCTGCTATTCTCTGTTATATACACAGGGGCTGCTATTCTCTATAATATACACAGGGGCTGCTATTCTCTGTTATATACACAGGGGCTGCTATTCTCTGTTATATACACAGGGGCTGCTATTCTCTGTTATATACACAGGGGCTGCTATTCTCTGTAATATACACAGGGGCTGCTATTCTCTGTTATATACACAGGGGCTGCTATTCTCTGTTATATACACAGGGGCTGCTATTCTCTGTAATATACACAGGGGCTGCTATTCTCTGTTATATACACAGGGGCTGCTATTCTCTGTTATATACACAGGGGCTGCTATTCTCTGTAATATACACAGGGGCTGCTATTCTCTGTTATATACACAGGGGCTGCTATTCTCTGTTATATACACAGGGGCTGCTATTCTCTGTAATATACACAGGGGCTGCTATTCTCTGTTATATACACAGGGGCTGCTATTCTCTGTTATATACACAGGGGCTGCTATTCTCTGTAATATACACAGGGGCTGCTATTCTCTGTAATATACACAGGGGCTGCTATTCTCTGTTATATACACAGGGGCTGCTATTCTCTATTACATACACAGGGGCTGCTATTCTCTGTTATATACACAGGGGCTGCTATTCTCTGTTATATACACAGGGGCTGCTATTCTCTGTTATATACACAGGGGCTGCTATTCTCTGTTATATACCCAGGGGCTGCTATTCTCTGTTATATACACAGGGGCTGCTATTCTCTATAATATACACAGGGGCTGCTATTCTCTGTTATATACACAGGGGCTGCTATTCTCTTTATATACACAGGGGCTGCTATTCTCTGTTATATACACAGGGGCTGCTATTCTCTTTTATATACACAGGGGCTGCTATTCTCTGTAATATACACAGGGGCTGCTATTCTCTGTTATATACACAGGGGCTGCTATTCTCTGTTATATACACAGGGGCTGCTATTCTCTGTTATATACACAGGGGCTGCTATTCTCTGTAATATACACAGGGGCTGCTATTCTCTGTAATATACACAGGGGCTGCTATTCTCTGTTATATACACAGGGGCTGCTATTCTCTGTTATATACACAGGGGCTGCTATTCTCTGTTATATACACAGGGGCTGCTATTCTCTGTTATATTCACAGGGGCTGCTATTCTCTGTAATATACACAGGGGCTGCTATTCTCTGTAATATACACAGGGGCTGCTATTCTCTGTTATATACACAGGGGCTGCTATTCTCTGTTATATACACAGGGGCTGCTATTCTCTGTAATATACACAGGGACTGCTATTCTCTGTAATATACACAGGGACTGCTATTCTCTGTAATATACACAGGGGCTGCTATTCTCTGTAATATACACAGGGGCTGCTATTCTCTATCATATACACAGGGGCTGCTATTCTCTGTTATATACACAGGGGCTGCTATTCTCTGTAATATACACAGGGGCTGCTATTCTCTGTTATATACACAGGGGCTGCTATTCTCTATCATATACACAGGGACTGCTATTCTCTGTAATATACACAGGGGCTGCTATTCTCTGTTATATACACAGGGGCTGCTATTCTCTATTATATACACAGGGACTGTTATTCTCTGTCATATACACAGGGGCTGCTATTCTCTGTTATATACACAGGGGCTGCTATTCTCTGTTATATACACAGGGGCTGCTATTCTCTATCATATACACAGGGGCTACTATTCTCTGTTATATACACAGGGGCTGTTATTCTCTATCATATACACAGGGACTGCTATTCTCTGTAATATACACAGGGGCTGCTATTCTCTGTTATATACACAGGGGCTGCTATTCTCTATCATATACACAGGGACTGTTATTCTCTGTAATATACACAGGGGCTGCTATTCTCTGTAATATACACAGGGGCTGCTATTCTCTGTAATATACACAGGGGCTGCTATTCTCTATCATATACACAGGGGCTGCTATTCTCTGTTATATACACAGGGGCTGCTATTCTCTATTATATACACAGGGGCTGCTATTCTCTATCATATACACAGGGACTGTTATTCTCTGTAATATACACAGGGGCTGCTATTCTCTGTTATATACACAGGGGCTGCTATTCTCTATTATATACACAGGAGCTGCTATTCTCTATCATATACACAGGGACTGTTATTCTCTGTAATATACACAGGGGCTGCTATTCTCTGTTATATACACAGGGGCTGCTATTCTCTATTATATACACAGGGACTGTTATTCTCTGTCATATACACAGGGGCTGCTATTCTCTGTTATATACACAGGGGCTGCTATTCTCTGTAATATACACAGGGGCTGCTATTCTCTGTAATATACACAGGGGCTGCTATTCTCTGTTATATACACAGGGGCTGCTATTCTCTGTAATATACACAGGGGCTGCTATTCTCTGTAATATACACAGGGGCTGCTATTCTCTGTTATATACACAGGGGCTGCTATTCTCTGTTATATACACAGGGGCTGCTATTCTCTATCATATACACAGGGGCTGCTATTCTCTATTATATACACAGGGGCTGCTATTCTCTGTTATATACACAGGGGCTGCTATTCTCTGTAATATACACAGGGGCTGCTATTCTCTATCATATACACAGGGGCTGCTATTCTCTATAATATACACAGGGACTGTTATTCTCTATCATATACACAGGGGCTGCTATTCTTTGTTATATACACAGGGACTGCTATTCTCTGTTATATACACAGGGGCTGCTATTCTCTGTTATATACACAGGGGCTGCTATTCTCTGTTATATACACAGGGGCTGCTATTCTCTATCATATACACAGGGACTGTTATTCTCTGTAATATACACAGGGGCTGCTATTCTCTGTCATATACACAGGGGCTGCTATTCTCTATAATATACACAGGGGCTGCTATTCTCTGTTATATACACAGGGGCTGCTATTCTCTATAATATACACAGGGACTGCTATTCTCTATCATATACACAGGGGCTGCTATTCTCTATAATATACACAGGGACTGTTATTCTCTATAATATACACAGGGGCTGCTATTCTCTATCATATACACAGGGTCTGCTATTCTCTGTTATATACACAGTGGCTGCTATTCTCTGTTATATACACAGGGGCTACTATTCTCTGTTATATACACAGGGGCTGCTATTCTCTGTAATATACACAGGGGCTGCTATTCTCTATTATATACACAGGGGCTGCTATTCTCTATTGTATACACAGGGGCTGCTATTCTCTGTTATATACACAGGGCCTGCTATTCTCTGTTATATACACAGGGGCTGCTATTCTCTGTAATATACACAGGGGCTGCTATTCTCTATTACATACACAGGGGCTGCTATTCTCCTTTATATACACAGGGGCTGCTATTCTCTGTTATATACACAGGGGCTGCTATTCTCTGTTATATACACAGGGGCTGCTATTCTCTGTTATATTCACAGGGGCTGCTATTCTCTGTAATATACACAAGGGCTGCTATTCTCTGTTATATACACAGGGGCTGCTATTCTCTGTAATATACACAGGGGCTGCTATTCTCTATTATATACACAGGGGCTGCTATTCTCTGTTATATACACAGGGGCTGCTATTCTCTGTAATATACACAGGGGCTGCTATTCTCTGTTATATACACAGGGGCTGCTATTCTCTGTAATAATCACAGGGGCTGCTATTCTCTGTAATATACACAGGGGCTGCTATTCTCTGTAATATACACAGGGGCTGCTATTCTCTGTTATATACACAGGGGCTGCTATTCTCTGTTATATACACAGGGGCTACTATTCTCTGTTATATACACAGGGGCTGCTATTCTCTGTTATATACACAGGGGCTGCTATTCTCTATCATATACACAGGGACTGTTATTCTCTGTTATATACACAGGGGCTGCTATTCTCTATAATATACACAGGGACTGTTATTCTCTGTAATATACACAGGGGCTGCTATTCTCTGTAATATACACAGGGGCTGCTATTCTCTATCATATACACAGGGGCTGCTATTCTCTATTATATACACAGGGGCTGCTATTCTCTGTTATATACACAGGGGCTGCTATTCTCTGTAATATACACAGGGGCTGCTATTCTCTGTTATATTCACAGGGGCTGCTATTCTCTATCATATACACAGGGACTGTTATTCTCTGTAATATACACAGGGGCTGCTATTCTCTGTAATATACACAGGGGCTGCTATTCTCTATCATATACACAGGGGCTGCTATTCTCTGTTATATACACAGGGGCTGCTATTCTCTGTAATATACACAGGGGCTGCTATTCTCTGTTATATACACAGGGGCTGCTATTCTCTGTTATATACACAGGGGCTGCTATTCTCTGTTATATACACAGGGGCTGCTATTCTCTGTAATATACACAGGGGCTGCTATTCTCTGTTATATACACAGGGGCTGCTATTCTCTGTTATATACACAGGGGCTGCTATTCTCTGTTATATACACAGGGGCTGCTATTCTCTATAATATACACAGGGGCTGCTATTCTCTGTTATATACACAGGGGCTGCTATTCTCTGTTATATACACAGGGGCTGCTATTCTCTGTAATATACACAGGGACTGCTATTCTCTGTAATATACACAGGGGCTGCTATTCTCTGTAATATACACAGGGGCTGCTATTCTCTATTATATACACAGGGGCTGCTATTCTCTGTAATATACACAGGGGCTGCTATTCTCTGTTATATACACAGGGGCTGCTATTCTCTGTAATATACACAGGGGCTGCTATTCTCTGTTATATACACAGGGGCTGCTATTCTCTGTTATATACACAGGGGCTGCTATTCTCTGTAATATACACAGGGGCTGCTATTATCTGTTATATACACAGGGGCTGCTATTCTCTGTTATATACACAGGGGCTGCTATTCTCTGTAATATACACAGGGGCTGCTATTCTCTGTTATATACACAGGGGCTGCTATTCTCTGTTATATACACAGGGGCTGCTATTCTCTGTAATATACACAGGGGCTGCTATTCTCTGTTATATACACAGGGGCTGCTATTCTCTGTTATATACACAGGGGCTGCTATTCTCTGTAATATACACAGGGGCTGCTATTCTCTGTTATATACACAGGGGCTGCTATTCTCTGTTATATACACAGGGGCTGCTATTCTCTGTAATATACACAGGGGCTGCTATTCTCTGTTATATACACAGGGGCTGCTATTCTCTGTTATATACACAGGGGCTGCTATTCTCTATTATATACACAGGGGCTGCTATTCTCTGTTATATACACAGGGGCTACTATTCTCTGTTATATACACAGGGGCTGCTATTCTCCTTTATATACACAGGGGCTGCTATTCTCTGTTATATACACAGGGGCTGCTATTCTCTGTTATATACACAGGGGCTGCTATTCTCTGTTATATACACAGGGGCTGCTATTCTCTGTTATATACACAGGGGCTGCTATTCTCCTTTATATACACAGGGGCTGCTATTCTCTGTTATGTACACAGGGGCTGCTATTATCTATTATGTACACAGGGGCTGCTATTCTCTGTAATATACACAGGGGCTGCTATTCTCTGTTATATACACAGGGGCTGCTATTCTCTGTTATATACACAGGGGCTGCTATTATGTATTATATACACAGGGGCTGCTATTGTTTATAATATACACCGGGGCTGCTATTCTCTGTAACATACACAGGGGCTGCTATTCTCTATTATATACACAGGGGCTGCTATTCTCTGTTATATACACAGGGGCTGCTATTCTCTGTTATATACACAGGGGCTGCTATTCTCTGTTATATACACAGGGGCTGCTATTCTCTGTAATATACACAGGGACTGCTATTCTCTGTAATATACACAGGGGCTGCTATTCTCTGTTATATACACAGGGGCTGCTATTCTCTGTTATATACACAGGGGCTGCTATTCTCTGTAATATACACAGGGACTGCTATTCTCTGTAATATACACAGGGACTGTTATTCTCTGTAATATACACAGGGGCTGCTATTCTCTGTAATATACACAGGGGCTGCTATTCTCTATTATATACACAGGGGCTGCTATTCTCTGTTATATACACAGGGGCTGCTATTCTCTGTAATATACACAGGGGCTGCTATTCTCTGTTATATACACAGGGGCTGCTATTCTCTATCATATACACAGGGACTGCTATTCTCTGTAATATACACAGGGGCTGCTATTCTCTGTTATATACACAGGGGCTGCTATTCTCTATAATATACACAGGGACTGTTATTCTCTATCATATACACAGGGGCTGCTATTCTCTATAATATACACAGGGACTGTTATTCTCTATCATATACACAAGGGCTGCTATTCTCTATCATATATACAGGGTCTGCTATTCTCTGTTATATACACAGTGGCTGCTATTCTCTGTTATATACACAGGGGCTACTATTCTCTGTTATATACACAGGGGCTGCTATTCTCTGTAATATACACAGGGGCTGCTATTCTCTGTAATATACACAGGGGCTGCTATTCTCTGTTATATACACAGGGGCTGCTATTCTCTGTTATATACACAGGGCCTGCTATTCTCTGTTATATACACAGGGGCTGCTATTCTCTGTAATATACACAGGGGCTGCTATTCTCTATTACATACACAGGGGCTGCTATTCTCTATTACATACACAGGGGCTGCTATTCTCTGTTATATACACAGGGGCTGCTATTCTCTGTTATATACACAGGGGCTGCTATTCTCTGTTATATTCACAGGGGCTGCTATTCTCTGTAATATACACAAGGGCTGCTATTCTCTGTTATATACACAGGGGCTGCTATTCTCTGTTATATACACAGGGGCTGCTATTCTCTATTATATACACAGGGGCTGCTATTCTCTGTTATATACACAGGGGCTGCTATTGTCTGTAATATACACAGGGGCTGCTATTCTCTGTTATATACACAGGGGCTGCTATTCTCTGTAATATACACAGGGGCTGCTATTCTCTGTAATATACACAGGGGCTGCTATTCTCTGTAATATACACAGGGGCTGCTATTCTCTGTTATATACACAGGGGCTGCTATTCTCTGTTATATACACAGGGGCTGCTATTCTCTGTAATATACACAGGGGCTGCTATTCTCTGTTATATACACAGGGGCTGCTATTCTCTATCATATACACAGGGGCTGCTATTCTCTGTAATATACACAGGGGCTGCTATTCTCTGTAATATACACAGGGGCTGCTATTCTCTATCATATACACAGGGGCTGCTATTCTCTGTTATATACACAGGGGCTGCTATTCTCTGTAATATACACAGGGACTGCTATTCTCTGTTATATACACAGGGGCTACTATTCTCTGTTATATACACAGGGGCTGCTATTCTCTGTTATATACACAGGGGCTGCTATTCTCTGTAATATACACAGGGGCTGCTATTCTCTGTTATATACACAGGGGCTGCTATTCTCTGTTATATACACAGGGGCTGCTATTCTCTGTTATATACACAGGGGCTGCTATTCTCTGTAATATACACAGGGGCTGCTATTCTCTGTTATATACACAGGGGCTGCTATTCTCTGTTATATACACAGGGGCTGCTATTCTCTGTAATATACACAGGGGCTGCTATTCTCTGTTATATACACAGGGGCTGCTATTCTCTGTTATATACACAGGGGCTGCTATTCTCTGTAATATACACAGGGGCTGCTATTCTCTGTTATATACACAGGGGCTGCTATTCTCTGTTATATACACAGGGGCTGCTATTCTCTGTAATATACACAGGGGCTGCTATTCTCTGTTATATACACAGGGGCTGCTATTCTCTGTTATATACACAGGGGCTGCTATTCTCTGTAATATACACAGGGGCTGCTATTCTCTATTACATACACAGGGCTGCTATTCTCTGTTATATACACAGGGGCTGCTATTCTCTGTTATATACACAGGGGCTGCTATTCTCTGTTATATACACAGGGGCTACTATTCTCTGTTATATACACAGGGGCTGCTATTCTCCTTTATATACACAGGGGCTGCTATTCTCTGTTATATACACAGGGGCTGCTATTCTCTGTTATATACACAGGGGCTGCTATTCTCTGTTATATACACAGGGGCTGCTATTCTCTGTTATATACACAGGGGCTGCTATTCTCTATTATATACACAGGGGCTGCTATTCTCTGTTATATACACAGGGGCTGCTATTCTCTGTTATATACACAGGGGCTGCTATTCTCTGTAATATACACAGGGGCTGCTATTCTCTGTTATATACACAGGGGCTGCTATTCTCTGTTATGTACACAGGGGCTGCTATTATGTATTATGTACACAGGGGCTGCTATTCTCTGTAATACACACAGGGGCTGCTATTCTCTGTAATATACACAGGGGCTGCTATTCTCTATTATATACACAGGGGCTGCTATTCTCTGTTATATACACAGGGGCTGCTATTCTCTGTTATATACACAGGGGCTGCTATTCTCTGTTATATACACAGGGGCTGCTATTCTCTGTAATATACACAGGGGCTGCTATTCTCTGTAATATACACAGGGGCTGCTATTCTCTGTTATATACACAGGGGCTGCTATTCTCTGTTATATACACAGGGGCTGCTATTCTCTGTAATATACACAGGGGCTGCTATTCTCTGTAATATACACAGGGACTGCTATTCTCTGTAATATACACAGGGGCTGCTATTCTCTGTAATATACACAGGGGCTGCTATTCTCTATCATATACACAGGGGCTGCTATTCTCTGTTATATACACAGGGGCTGCTATTCTCTGTAATATACACAGGGGCTGCTATTCTCTGTTATATACACAGGGGCTGCTATTCTCTATCATATACACAGGGACTGTTATTCTCTGTAATATACACAGGGGCTGCTATTCTCTGTTATATACACAGGGGCTGCTATTCTCTATTATATACACAGGGACTGTTATTCTCTGTCATATACACAGGGGCTGCTATTCTCTGTTATATACACAGGGGCTGCTATTCTCTGTTATATACACAGGGGCTGCTATTCTCTATCATATACACAGGGGCTGCTATTCTCTGTTATATACACAGGGGCTGCTATTCTCTGTTATATATACACAGGGGCTGCTATTCTCTGTTATATACACAGGGGCTGCTATTCTCTGTAATATACACAGGGGCTGCTATTCTCTGTTATATACACAGGGGCTGCTATTCTCTGTAATATACACAGGGGCTGCTATTCTCTGTAATATACACAGGGGCTGCTATTCTCTGTTATATACACAGGGGCTGCTATTCTCTATCATATACACAGGGGCTGCTATTCTCTGTTATATACACAGGGGCTGCTATTCTCTATTATATACACAGGGGCTGCTATTCTCTATAATATACACAGGGGCTGCTATTCTCTGTAATATACACAGGGGCTGCTATTCTCTGTTATATACACAGGGGCTGCTATTCTCTATTACATACACAGGGGCTGCTATTCTCTATCATATACACAGGGGCTGCTATTCTCTGTAATATACACAGGGGCTGCTATTCTCTGTTATATACACAGGGGCTGCTATTCTCTATTATATACACAGGGACTGTTATTCTCTGTCATATACACAGGGGCTGCTATTCTCTGTTATATACACAGGGGCTGCTATTCTCTGTAATATACACAGGGGCTGCTATTCTCTTTATATACACAGGGGCTGCTATTCTCTGTTATATACACAGGGGCTGCTATTCTCTGTAATATACACAGGGGCTGCTATTCTCTGTTATATACACAGGGGCTGCTATTCTCTGTTATATACACAGGGGCTGCTATTCTCTGTTATATACACAGGGGCTGCTATTCTCTGTATATACACAGGGGCTGCTATTCTCTATCATATACACAGGGGCTGCTATTCTCTGTTATATACACAGGGGCTGCTATTCTCTGTTATATACACAGGGGCTGCTATTCTCTGTTATATACACAGGGGCTGCTATTCTCTATAATATACACAGGGGCTGCTATTCTCTATCATATACACAGGGGCTGCTATTCTCTGTTATATACACAGGGGCTGCTATTCTCTGTTATATACACAGGGGCTGCTATTCTCTGTTATATACACAGGGGCTGCTATTCTCTATTCTATACACAGGGGCTGCTATTCTCTATATATACACAGGGGCTGCTATTCTCTGTAATATACACAGGGGCTGGTATTCTCTGTTATATACACAGGGGCTGCTAT
>NW_024470624.1:9632755-9728032 GCF_017639515.1 Carcharodon carcharias
CCGGGATCGGGGTCGTTCATTCACTGACCTGGGATCGCAGTCGGTCACTCACTGTCCCGTGATCAGAGTTGGTCAGTCACTGTCCCGCGATCGGAGTCGGTCAGTAACTGTAGCGGGATCGGTGTCGGTCACTCACTGTCCGGATAGGGGTCATTCACTCACTGTCCTGGGATCGGTGTCGGTCACGTCACTGTCCCAGGATCGAGTTGGACAGTCACTTTCCCTGCATCAGTATTGTTCACTCACTGTCTGGGATCGGTCTCGGTCAGTAACTGTCACGGGTATCGGAGTCGGTCTGTCACTGTCCCGAATCGGAGTCGGTCACTCAGTGACCCGAGATCAGTCAGTCGGTCAATCTCTGTCCCGGGATCGGAGTCGGTCAGACACTGTCCCGGGATAGGTGTCGGTCAGTCACTGTCCCGGGATCGGAGTGGGTCAGTCAATGTCCCGGGATCGGTGTTGGTCAGTCACTTTCCCGGATCGGTGGCGGCTAGTCACTGACTGGGATCGGAGTCAGTCACTCACTAAACCGGGATCGAAGAGTTGGTCAGTCATGTCCGGGAACGGAGTCAGTCACGCACTGTCCACCGATCGTAGTCGCGTCAGGCCTCGGTCCCCCCCCCGGGATCGGAGTCAGTCAGTCACTGTCCCGGGATCGGAGTCGGTCATTCACTGTTTCGGGATCGGAGTCGGTCAATCACTGTCCCGGGATTGGAGTGCGTCAGTTGCACTGTCCGGGATCGGAGTCATTCATTCACTGTCCTGGGATCGGAGTCGGTAACTCACTGTCCTGCGATCGGAGTCGGTCAGTCACCGTCCCAAGATCGGAGTCGGTCAATCACTGTCCCGGGATCAGTGTCGGTTCACACAACTGTCCGGAATCGCAGTCGTTCAGTCACTGTCCCAGGATCGGTGTCAGTCACTCACTGTCCGGGATCGAGTTGGACAGTCACTTTCCCTGCATCAGTTTGGTCACTCACTGTCCTGGATCGGTGTGGTCGGTCACTGTCCCGGGATCAGTGTCGCTCAGTAACTGTCCCAGGATCGGAGTCGGTCAGTCACTGTCCCGGGATCGGAGTCAGTCGGTCAGTCACTGTCCCGGGATCGGAGTTGTCGTCACTGTCCCGGGATCGGTGTCGGTCTGTAACTGTCCAGGATTGGATGTCGGTCAGTCACTGTCCCGGGATCGGTGTCGGTCAGTCACTGTCCGGGATAGGAGTCGGTCTGTCACTGTCCCGGGATCAGTGCTGGTCAGTCACTTTCCCCGGATCGGTGGTGGCTAGTCACTGACCGGGATCGGAGTCGTCACTCACTAACTCGGGATCGGAGTTGGTCAGTCACTGTCCCGGGATGGTAATGGTCAGTCACTGTCCCGGGATCGGAGTCAGTCACGCACTGTCCCGCGATCGTTGTCAGTCAGGCACTGTCCTGGGATCGGAGTCGGTCAGTCACTGTCCCGGGATCGGAGTCGGTCGTTCACTGTTTTGGGAGCGGATGTCGGTCAATCACTGTCCCGGGATCGGCATGCGTCAGTCACTGTCCCGGGATCGGAGTCGTTCATTCACTGTCCTGGGATCGCAGTCGGTACTCACTGTCCCGTGATCGGAGTTGGTCTGTCACTGTCACACGATTGGAAGTCGGTCAGTAACTGTCCCGCGATCAGTGTCGGTCACTCACTGTCCCGGGATCGGAGTCGTTCAGTCAGTGTCCCGGGATCGGTGTCGGTCACTCACTGTCCTGGGATCGGAGTTGGTCAGTCACTGTCCCGGGATCGGTGTCGGTCATTAACTGTCCAGGATTGGAGTCGATCAGTCACTGTCCGGGATCGGAGTCGGTCATTCACTGTCCCGGGATCGGTGATGGTCAGTCACTGTCCCGGGATCGTGGCAGTCAGTCACTGAACGGGGATCAGTGTCGGTCACCTCACTGTCCCCGGGATCGGAGTCGTTCAGTCTCTGTCCCGGGATCAGTGTCGGTCACTCACTGTCCCGGGATCGAGTTGGACAGTCACTTTCCCTGCATCAGTATTGGTCACTCACTGTCCTGGGATCGGTGTCGGGCAGTCACTGTCCCGGGATGAGTGTCGGTCTGTCACTGTCCCGAGATCGGAGTCGGTCAGTCACTGTCCCGGGATCGGATTTGGTCAGTCACTGTCCCGGGATCGGTGTCGGTCAGTAACTGTCCCAGGATTGGAGTCGGTCAGTCACTGTCCCGGGATCAGAGTCGGTCAGTCACTGTCCCGGGATCGGTGATGGTCAGTCACTGTCCCGGGATCGGTGGCGGTCAGTCATTGTCCCGTGATCGGAGTTGGTCACTCACTGTCCCGGGATCGGAGTCGGTCAGTCACTGTCCGGGTATCGGTGATGTTCAGTCACTGTCCTGGAATCGGAGTTGGTCAGACACTGTCCCGTGATCGGTGTTGGTCAGTCACTCTCCCGGGATCGGTGATGGTCAGTCACTCTCCCGGGATCAGATTCGGTCAGTCACTGTCCCTGGATGGGTGTCGGTAAGTCACTATCCCGGGATCGGTTATGGTCAGACACTGTCCCGGTATCGGAGTCGGTCAGTCACTTTCCCGGGATCGGAGTTGGGCAGTCACTGTCCCGGGATCGGATTTGGTCACTCACTGTCCCGGGATCGGTGGCGGTCAGTCACTGTCCCGGGATCGGTGGCGGTCAGTCACTCACTGACCCGGCATCGGAGTCGGTCACTCACTGTCCCAGGATCGGAGTCGGTCAGTCACTGTCCCGGGATCGGAGTCGGTCACTCACTGTCCTGCGGTCGGTGATGGTCAGTCACTGTCCCGGGATCGGTGGCGGTCAGTCACTCACTGACCCGGCATCGGTGTCGGTCACTCACTGTCCTGGGAATGGAGTCGGTCTGTCACTGTCCCGGAATCAGAGTTGGTCAGTCACTGTCCCGGGATCGGAGTGTGTCAGTCACTGTCCCAGGATCGGAGTCGGTCACTCACCGTCCCGGGATCAGAGTGGCTCAGACAGTGTCCTTGGATCGTTGACGGTCGGTCACTCACTGACCCGGCATGGGAGTTGGTCAGTCACTGTCCCGGGATCGGAGTCGGTCACTCACTGTCCTGGGATCGGAGTCGCTCAGTAACTGTCCCAGGAAAAGATTCGGTCACTCACTGTCACGGGATCGGAGTTGGACAGTCACTGTCCTGTGATCGCTTTCGGTCACTCACTGTCCTGGGATTGGAGTCGGTCCGTCACTGTCCCGGGATCGGTGTCGGTCACTCACTGTCCCGGGATCGGAGTTGGACGGTCACTTTTCTGGGATCAGTGTTGGTCACTCACTGTCCCGGGATCTGTGTCGGTCATTCACTGTCCTGAGATCAGTGTCGGTCAGTCACTGTCCCGAGATCGGAGTCGGTCAGGCACTGTCCCGGGATCGGATTCGGTCAGTCACTGTCCCGGGATCGGAGTCGGTCACTCACTGTCCCGGGATCGGTGTCGGTCAGTCACTGTCCCGGGATCGGAGTCGGTCAGTCACTGTCCCGGGATCAGTGATGGTCAGTCACTTTCCCGGGATCGGTGGTGGCCAGTCACTGAGCAGGATCGGAGTCAGTCACTCACTAACCCGGGATCGGAGTTGGTCAGTCACTGTCCCGGGATCGGTGACGGTCAGTCACTGTCCTGGGATCGGAGTCGCTCAGTAACTGTCCCAGGAAATGATTCGGTCACTCACTGTCACGGGATCGGAGTTGGACAGTCACTGTCCTGTGATCGCTTTCGGTCACTCACTGTCCCGGGATTGGAGTCGGTCCGTCACTGTCCCGGGATCGGAGTTGGACGGTCACTTTTCTGGGATCAGTGTTGGTCACTCACTGTCCTGGGATCGGAGTTGGTCACTCACTGTCCCGGGATCAGTGTCGGTCATTCACTGTTCTGAGATCAGTGTCGGTCAGTCACTGTCCCGAGTTCGGAGTCGGTCAGGCACTGTCCCGGGATCGGAGTCGGTCACTCACTGTCCCGGGATCGGTGTCGGTCAGTCACTGTCCCGGGATCGGAGTCGGTCAGGCACTGTCCCGGGATCGGTGATGGTCAGTCACTTTCCCGGGATCGGTGGTGGCCAGTCACAGACTGGGATCGGAGTCAGTCACACACTAACCCGGGATCGGAGTTGGTCAGTCACTGTCCCGGGATCGGTGACGGTCAGTCACTGTCCCGGGATCGGAGTCAGTCACGCACTGTCCCGCGATCGTAGTCAGTCAGGCACTGTCCTGGGATCGGAGACGGTCAGTCACTGTCCCGGGATCGGAGTCGGTCATTCACTGTTTCGGGAGCGGTGTCGGTCAATCACTGTCCCGGGATCGGCATGCGTCAGTCACTGTCCCGGGATCGGAGTCGTTCATTCACTGTCCTGGGATCACAGTCGGTCACTCACTGTCCCGTGATCGGAGTTGGTCAGTCACTGTCACACGATCGGAGTCGGTCTGTAACTGTCCCGGGATCAGTGTCGGTCACTCACTGTCCCGGGATCGGAGTCGTTCAGTCAGTGTCCCGGGATCGGTGTCGGTCACTCACTGTCCCGGGATCGAGTTGGACAGTCACTTTCCCTGCATCAGTATTGGTCACTCACTGTCCTGGGATCGGTGTCGGGAATCACTGTCCCGGGATCAGTGTCGATCCATCACTGTCCCGAGATCGGAGTCGGTCAGTCACTGTCCCGGGATCGGAGTCAGTCAGTCACTGCCCCGGGATCAGAGTTGGTCAGTCACTGTCCCGGGATCGGTGTCGGTCAGTAACTGTCCCAGGATTGGAGTCGGTCAGTCACTGTCCCGGGATCGGAGTCGGTCAGTCACTGTCACGGGATCGGTAATGGTCAGTCACTGTCCCGGTATCGTGGCGGTCAGTCACTGAACCGGGATCGGTATCGGTCACTCACTGTCCCGGGATCAAAGTCGGACAGTCACTGTCCCGAGACTGGAGTCGGTCAGTAACTGACCCGCGATCGGAGTCGGTCAGTAGTGTCCCGGTATCAGAGTGGGTCAGTCACTGTCCCGGGATCAGAGTCGGTCAGTAACTGTCCCGGGATCGGAGTGGGTCAGTCACTGTCCTGGGATCGGTGACGGTCAGTCACTAACTTACATGGCATCGGAGTTGGTCCGTCACTGTCCCAGGATCGGAGTCAGTCAGTCACTGTCCCGGTATCGGAGTCGGTCAGTCACTCTCATGGTATCGGAGTTGGTCACTCACTGTCAAGGGATCAGAGTCAGTCAGTCACTGTCCCGCGATCGGAGTCGGTCAGTAACTGTCCCAGGATCGGTGTCGGTCACTCACTGTCCTGGGATCGGAGTGGGTCAGTCAATGTCCCAGGATCGGTGTTGGTCAGTCACTGACCCGGGATCAGAGTCGGTCAGTCGTTGTCCCGAGATCGGAGTCAGTCAGGCATTGTCCCGGGATTGGATTCGGTCACTTACTGTCCCGGGATCGGAGTCGGTCAGTCACTGTCCCGGCATCGGTGGTGGCCAGTCACTGACCCGGGATCGGAGTCGGTCACTCACTAACCCGGGATCGGAGTTGGTCAGTCACTGTCCCGGGATCGGTGACGGTCAGTCACTGTCCCGGGATCGGAGTCGGTCACGCACTGTCCCGCGATCGTAGTCAGTCAGGGACAGTCCAGGGATCGGAGTCGGTCAGTCACTGTCCCAGGATCGGAGTCGGTCACGCACTGTTTCGGGAGCGGAGTCGGTCAATCACTGTCCCGGGATCGGCGTGGGTCAGTCACTGTCCCGGGATCGGAGTCGTTCATTCACTGTCCTGGGATCGCAGTCGGTCACTCACTGTCCCGTGATCGGAGTTGGTCAGTCACTGTCCTGCGATCGGAGTCGGTCAGTAACTGTCCCGGGATCAGTGTCGGTCACTCACTCTCCCGGGATCGGAGTCGTTCAGTCACTGTCCCGGGATTCGGTGTCGGTCACTCACTGTCCCGGGATCGAGTTGGACAGTCACTTTCCCTGCATCAGTATTGGTCACTCACTGTCCTGGGATCGGTGTCGGGCAGTCACTGTCCCGGGATCAGTGTCGGTCAGTCACTGTCCCGAGATCGGAGTCAGTCAGTCACTGTCCCGGGATCGGAGTCAGTCAGACAGTCACTGTCCCGGGATCGGAGTTGGTCAGTCACTGTCCCGGGATCGGTGTCGGTCATTAACTGTCCCAGGATTGGAGTCGATCAGTCACTGTCCCGGGATCGGAGTCGGTCATTCACTGTCCCGGGATCGGTGATGGTCAGTCACTGTCCCGGGATCGTGGCAGTCAGTCACTGAACCGGGATCGGAATCGGTCACTCACTGTCCCGGGATCAAAGTCGGTCACTCACTGTCCCGAGATCGGAGTCGGTCAGTAACTGACCCGCGATCGGAGTCAGTCAGTCACTGTCCCGGTATCAGAGTGGGTCAGTCACTGTCCCGGGATCGGAGTCGGTCAGTCACTGTCCCGGGATCGGAGTGGGTCAGTCACTGTCCTGGGATCGGTGACGGTCAATCACTAACTTACCTGGCATCGGAGTTGGTCCGTCACTGTCCCAGGATCGGAGTCAGTCAGTCACTGTCCCGGGATCGGAGTTGTTCACTCACTGTCCTGGGATCGGAGACGGTCAGTAACTGTCCCGGTATCGGAGTCGGTCAGTCACTCTCACGGTATCGGAGTTGGTCACTCACTGTCACGGGATCAGAGTCAGTCAGTCACTGTCCCGCGATCGGAGTCGGTCAGTAACAGTCCCAGGATCGGTGTCGGTCACTCACTGTCCCGGGATCGGAGTGGGTCAGTCAATGTCCCAGGATCGGTGTTGGTCAGTCACTGTCCCGGGATCGGAGTCGGTCATTCACTGTCCTGGGATCGGTGACGGTCAGTCACTGTCCCGGGATCGGAGTCGGTCAGTCACTGACCCGGGAGCAGAGTCGGTCAGTCGTTGTCCCGAGATCGGAGTCAGTCAGGCATTGTCCCGGGATTGGATTCGGTCACTTACTGTCCCGGGATCGGAGTCGGTCAGTCACTGTCCCGGCATCGGTGGTGGCCAGTCACTGACCCGGGATCGGAGTCGGTCACTCACTAACCCGGGATCGGAGTTGGTCAGTCACTGTCCCGGGATCGGTGACGGTCAGTCACTGTCCCGGGATCGGAGTCGGTCACGCACTGTCCCGCGATCGTAGTCAGTCAGGGACTGTCCAGGGATCGGAGTTGGTCAGTCACTGTCCCAGGATCGGAGTCGGTCACTCACTGTTTCGGGAGCGGAGTCGGTCAATCACTGTCCCGGGATCAGTGTCGGTCACTCACTGTCCCGGGATCGGAGTCGTTCAGTCACTGTCCCGGGATTCGGTGTCGGTCACTCACTGTCCCGGGATCGAGTTGGACAGTCACTTTCCCTGCATCAGTATTGGTCACTCACTGTCCTGGGATCGGTGTCGGGCAGTCACTGTCCCGGGATGAGTGTCGGTCAGTCACTGTCCCGAGATCGGAGTCGGTCAGTCACTGTCCCGGGATCGGTGTCGGTCATTAACTGTCCCAGGATTGGAGTTGGTCAGTCACTGTCCCGCGATCGGAGTCGGTCAGTCACTGTCCCGGGATCGGTGTCGGTCACTCACTGTCCCGGGATCGAGTTGGACAGTCACTTTCCCTGCATCAGTATTGGTCACTCACTGTCCTGGGATCAGTGTCGGGCAGTCACTGTCCCGGGATCAGTGTCAGTCAGTCACTGTCCCGAGATCGGAATCGGTCAGTCACTGTCCCGGGATCGGAGTCAGTCAGTCACTGTCCCGGGATCGGAGTTGGTCAGTCACTGTCCCGGGATCGGTGATGGTCAGTCACTGTCCCGGGATCGGTGGCGGTCAGTCACTGAACCGGGATCGGAGTCGGTCACTCACTGTCCCGGGATCGGTGTCTGTCACTCACTGTCCCGGGATCGATGATGGTCAGTCACTGTCCCGGGATTGAAGTCGGTCACTCACTGTCCCGCGATCGGAGTCAGTCAGTCACTGTCCTGGGATGGGAGTTGGTCAGTCACTGTCCCGGGTTCAGAGTAGGTCACTCACTGTCCCAGGATCGGAGTCAGTCAATCTCTGTCCTGAGATCGGAGTGGGTCAGTCATTGTCCCGTGATCGGAGTCGGGCAGTCACTGTCCCGGGATCGGAGTCGGGCAGTCACTATCCCGGGATCGAAGTCGGTCAGTCACTGTCCAGGGATCAGAGTCGTTCAGTCACTGTCCAGGGATCAGAGTCGGTCACTCACTTTCCCAGGATCGGAGTCGGTCACTCACTGACCCGAGATCGGAGTCGGTCACTCACTGTCCCGGGATCGAAGTCAGTCAGACACTGTCCAGGGATTAGAGTCAGTCACTCACTGACCCTAGCTCGGTGTCGGTCAGTCACTGTCCCAGTTTTGGAGTCGGTCACTCACTGTCCCGGGATCAGAGTAGGTTAGTCTCTGTCCCGGGATCAGAGTCGGTCAGTCACTGTCCCTGGATGGGTGTCGGTAAGTCACTGTCCCGGGATCGGTGATGGTCAGTCACTCTCCCGGTATCGGAGTTGGTCAGTCACTGTCCCTGGATCGGAGTTG
The DNA here is from genome assembly GCF_017639515.1 of Carcharodon carcharias. Lineage (NCBI taxonomy): Eukaryota > Metazoa > Chordata > Chondrichthyes > Lamniformes > Lamnidae > Carcharodon > Carcharodon carcharias. Next base: position 9,641,326 of record NW_024470624.1, read on the forward strand.
GGCAGTCACTGTCCTGGGATCGGATTCGGTCACTCACTGTCCCGGGATCGGAGTCGGTCAGTCACTGTCCTGGGATCAGTGATGGTCACTCACTGTCCCGGGATCGATGATGGTCAGTCACTGTCCTGGGATTGGAGTCGGTCACTCACTGTCCTGCGATCGGAGTCGGTCAGTCACTGTCCCGGGATCAGTGTCGGTCAATCAGTGTCCAGAATCGGTGTTGGTCAGTCACTGTCCTGCGATCGGAGTCGGTCACTCACTGTTTCGGGAGTGGAATCGGTCACTCACTGTCACGGAATCGGCGTGGGTCAGTCACTGTCCCGGGATCGGGGTCGTTCATTCACTGACCTGGGATCGCAGTCGGTCACTCACTGTCCCGTGATCAGAGTTGGTCAGTCACTGTCCCGCGATCGGAGTCGGTCAGTAACTGTCGCGGGATCAGTGTCGGTCACTCACTGTCCCGGGATCGGAGTCATTCAGTCACTGTCCCGGGATCGGTGTCGGTCACTCACTGTCCCGGGATCGAGTTGGACAGTCACTTTCCCTGCATCAGTATTGGTCACTCACTGTCCTGGGATCGGTGTCGGGCAGTCACTGTCGCGGGATCAGTGTCGGTCAGTCACTGTCCCGAGATCGGAGTCGGTCAGTCACTGTCCCGGGATCGGAGTCAGTCAGTCAGTCACTGTCCCGGGATCGGAGTTGGTCAGTCACTGTCCTGGGATCGGTGTCGGTCAGTCACTGTCCCGGGATCGGAGTCGGTCAGTCACTGTCCCGGGATCAGTGATGGTCAGTCACTTTCCCGGAATCGGTGGTGGCTAGTCACTGACCGGGATCGGAGTCAGTCACTCACTAACCCGGGATCGGAGTTGGTCAGTCACTGTCCCGGGAACGGAGTCAGTCACGCACTGTCCCACGATCGTAGTCAGTCAGGCACTGTCCCGGGATCGGAGTCAGTCAGTCACTGTCCCGGGATCGGAGTCGGTCATTCACTGTTTTGGGAGCGGAGTCGGTCAATCACTGTCCCGGTATCGGCGTGCGTCAGTCACTGTCCCGGGATCGGAGTCATTCATTCACTGTCCTGGGATCGCAGTCGGTCACTCACTGTCCCGTGATCGGAGTTGGTCAGTCACTGTCCCAAGATCGGAGTCGGTCAGTAACTGTCCCGGGATCAGTGTCGGTCACACACTGTCCCGGAATCGCAGTCGTTCAGTCACTGTCCCGGGATCGGTGTCAGTCACTCACTGTCCCGGGATCGAGTTGGACAGTCACTTTCCCTGCATCAGTATTGGTCACTCACTGTCCTGGGATCGGTGTCGGTCAGTCACTGTCCCGGGATCAGTGTCGGTCAGTCACTGTCCCGAGATCGGAGTCGGTCAGTCACTGTCCCGGGATCGGAGTCAGTCAGTCAGTCACTGTCCCGGGATCGGAGTTGGTCAGTCACTGTCCCGGGATCGGTGTCGGTCAGTAACTGTCCCAGGATTGGAGTCGGTCAGTCACTGTCCCGGGATCGGTGTCGGTCAGTCACTGTCCCGGGATCGGAGTCGGTCAGTCACTGTCCCGGGATCAGTGATGGTCAGTCACTTTCCCGGAATCGGTGGTGGCTAGTCACTGACCGGGATCGGAGTCAGTCACTCACTAACTCGGGATCGGAGTTGGTCAGTCACTGTCCCGGGATTGGTAATGGTCAGTCACTGTCCCGGGATCGGAGTCAGTCACGCACTGTCCCGCGATCGTTGTCAGTCAGGCACTGTCCTGGGATCGGAGTCGGTCAGTCACTGTCCCGGGATCGGAGTCGGTCGTTCACTGTTTTGGGAGCGGTGTCGGTCAATCACTGTCCCGGGATCGGCATGCGTCAGTCACTGTCCCGGGATCGGAGTCGTTCATTCACTGTCCTGGGATCGCAGTCGGTTACTCACTGTCCCGTGATCGGAGTTGGTCAGTCACTGTCACACGATTGGAGTCGGTCAGTAACTGTCCCGCGATCAGTGTCGGTCACTCACTGTCCCGGGATCGGAGTCGTTCAGTCAGTGTCCCGGGATCGGTGTCGGTCACTCACTGTCCTGGGATCGGAGTTGGTCAGTCACTGTCCCGGGATCGGTGTCGGTCATTAACTGTCCCAGGATTGGAGTCGATCAGTCACTGTCCCGGGATCGGAGTCGGTCATTCACTGTCCCGGGATCGGTGATGGTCAGTCACTGTCCCGGGATCGTGGCAGTCAGTCACTGAACCGGGATCGGAATCGGTCACTCACTGTCCCGGGATCGGTGGCGGTCAGTCACTGAACCGGGATCGGAGTCGGTCACTCACTGACCCGCGATCGGAGTCGGTCAGTAGTGTCCCGGTATCAGAGTGGGTCAGTCACTGTCCCGGGATCGGAGTCGGTCAGTCACTGTCCCGGGATCGGAGTGGGTCAGTCACTGTCCTGGGATCGGTGACGGTCAGTCACTAACTTACCTGGCATCGGAGTTGGTCCGTCACTGTCCCAGGATCGGAGTCAGTCAGTCACTGTCCCGGGATCGGAGTTGTTCACTCACTGTCCTGGGATCGGAGACGGTCAGTAACTGTCCCGGTATCGGAGTCGGTCAGTCACTCTCACGGTATCGGAGTTGGTCACTCACTGTCAAGGGATCAGAGTCAGTCAGTCACTGTCCCGCGATCGGAGTCGGTCAGTAACAGTCCCAGGATCGGTGTCGGTCACTCACTGTCCCGGGATCGGAGTGGGTCAGTCAATGTCCCAGGATCGGTGTTGGTCAGTCACTGTCCCGGGATCAGAGTCGGTCATTCACTGTCCTGGGATCGGTGACGGTCAGTCACTGACCCGGGATCAGAGTCGGTCAGTCGTTGTCCCGAGATCGGAGTCAGTCAGGCATTGTCCCGGGATTGGATTCGGTCACTTACTGTCCCGGGATCGGAGTCGGTCAGTCACTGTCCCGGCATCGGTGGTGGCCAGTCACTGACCCGGGATCGGAGTCGGTCACTCACTAACCCGGGATCGGAGTTGGTCAGTCACTGTCCCGGGATCGGTGACGGTCAGTCACTGTCCCGGGATCGGAGTCGGTCACGCACTGTCCCGCGATCGTAGTCAGTCAGGGACTGTCCAGGGATCGGAGTTGGTCAGTCACTGTCCCAGGATCGGAGTCGGTCACTCACTGTTTCGGGAGCGGAGTCGGTCAATCACTGTCCCGGGATCAGTGTCGGTCACTCACTGTCCCGGGATCGGAGTCGTTCAGTCACTGTCCCGGGATTCGGTGTCGGTCACTCACTGTCCCGGGATCGAGTTGGACAGTCACTTTCCCTGCATCAGTATTGGTCACTCACTGTCCTGGGATCGGTGTCGGGCAGTCACTGTCCCGGGATGAGTGTCGGTCAGTCACTGTCCCGAGATCGGAGTCGGTCAGTCACTGTCCCGGGATCGGTGTCGGTCATTAACTGTCCCAGGATTGGAGTCGGTCAGTCACTGTCCCGCGATCGGAGTCGGTCAGTCACTGTCCCGGGATCGGTGTCGGTCACTCACTGTCCCGGGATCGAGTTGGACAGTCACTTTCCCTGCATCAGTATTGGTCACTCACTGTCCTGGGATCAGTGTCGGGCAGTCACTGTCCCGGGATCAGTGTCAGTCAGTCACTGTCCCGAGATCGGAATCGGTCAGTCACTGTCCCGGGATCGGAGTCAGTCAGTCACTGTCCCGGGATCGGAGTTGGTCAGTCACTGTCCCGGGATCGGTGATGGTCAGTCACTGTCCCGGGATCGGTGGCGGTCAGTCACTGAACCGGGATCGGAGTCGGTCACTCACTGTCCCGGGATCGGTGTCTGTCACTCACTGTCCCGGGATCGATGATGGTCAGTCACTGTCCCGGGATTGAAGTCGGTCACTCACTGTCCCGCGATCGGAGTCAGTCAGTCACTGTCCTGGGATGGGAGTTGGTCAGTCACTGTCCCGGGTTCAGAGTAGGTCACTCACTGTCCCAGGATCGGAGTCAGTCAATCTCTGTCCTGAGATCGGAGTGGGTCAGTCATTGTCCCGTGATCGGAGTCGGGCAGTCACTGTCCCGGGATCGGAGTCGGGCAGTCACTATCCCGAAATCGAAGTCGGTCAGTCACTGTCCAGGGATCAGAGTCGTTCAGTCACTGTCCAGGGATCAGAGTCGGTCACTCACTTTCCCAGGATCGGAGTCGGTCACTCACTGACCCGAGATCGGAGTCGGTCACTCACTGTCCCGGGATCGAAGTCAGTCAGACACTGTCCAGGGATTAGAGTCAGTCACTCACTGACCCTAGCTCGGTGTCGGTCAGTCACTGTCCCAGTTTTGGAGTCGGTCACTCACTGTCCCGGGATCAGAGTAGGTTAGTCTCTGTCCCGGGATCAGAGTCGGTCAGTCACTGTCCCTGGATGGGTGTCGGTAAGTCACTGTCCCGGGATCGGTGATGGTCAGTCACTCTCCCGGTATCGGAGTTGGTCAGTCACTGTCCCTGGATCGGAGTTGGGCAGTCACTGTCCTGGGATCGGATTCGGTCACTCACTGTCCCGGGATCGGAGTCGGTCAGTCACTGTCCCGGGATCAGTGATGGTCACTCACTGTCCCGGGATCGATGATGGTCAGTCACTGTCCTGGGATTGGAGTCGGTCACTCACTGTCCTGCGATCGGAGTCGGTCAGTCACTGTCCCGGGATCAGTGTCGGTCAATCACTGTCCAGAATCGGTGTTGGTCAGTCACTGTCCTGCGATCGGAGTCGGTCACTCACTGTTTCGGGAGTGGAATCGGTCACTCACTGTCACGGAATCGGCGTGGGTCAGTCACTGTCCCGGGATCGGGGTCGTTCATTCACTGACCTGGGATCGCAGTCGGTCACTCACTGTCCCGTGATCAGAGTTGGTCAGTCACTGTCCCGCGATCGGAATCGGTCAGTAACTGTCGCGGGATCAGTGTCGGTCACTCACTGTCCCGGGATCGGAGTCATTCAGTCACTGTCCCGGGATCGGTGTCGGTCACTCACTGTCCCGGGATCGAGTTGAACAGTCACTTTCCCTGCATCAGTATTGGTCACTCACTGTCCTGGGATCGGTGTCGGGCAGTCACTGTCGCGGGATCAGTGTCGGTCAGTCACTGTCCCGAGATCGGAGTCGGTCAGTCACTGTCCCGGGATCGGAGTCAGTCAGTCAGTCACTGTCCCGGGATCGGAGTTGGTCAGTCACTGTCCCGGGATCGGTGTCGGTCAGTCACTGTCCCGGGATCGGAGTCGGTCAGTCACTGTCCCGGGATCAGTGATGGTCAGTCACTTTCCCGGAATCGGTGGTGGCTAGTCACTGACCGGGATCGGAGTCAGTCACTCACTAACCCGGGATCGGAGTTGGTCAGTCACTGTCCCGGGATCGGTGACGGTCAGTCACTGTCCCGGGAACGGAGTCAGTCACGCACTGTCCCACGATCGTAGTCATTCAGGCACTGTCCCGGGATCGGAGTCGGTCAGTCACTGTCCCGGGATCGGAGTCGGTCATTCACTGTTTTGGGAGCGGAGTCGGTCAATCACTGTCCCGGGATCGGCATGCGTCAGTCACTGTCCCGGGATCGGAGTCATTCATTCACTGTCCTGGGATCGCAGTCGGTCACTCACTGTCCCGTGATTGGAGTTGGTCAGTCACTGTCCCAAGATCGGAGTCGGTCAGTAACTGTCCCGGGATCAGTGTCGGTCACACACTGTCCCGGAATCGCAGTCGTTCAGTCACTGTCCCGGGATCGGAGTCAGTCAGTCAGTCATTGTTCCGGGATCGGAGTTGGTCAGTCACTGCCCCGGGATCGGTGTCGGTCAGTAACTGTCCCGGGATCGGAGTCGGTCAGTCACTGTCCCGGGATCTGTGATGGTCAGTCACTGTCCCGGGATCGGTGGCGGTCAATCACTGAACCGGGATCGGAGTTGGTCACTCACTGTCCCGGGATCGGAGTCGGTCAGTCACTGTCCGGGTATCGGTGATGTTCAGTCACTGTCCTGGAATCGGAGTTGGTCAGTCACTGTCCCGGTTTCGGAGTCGGTCAGTCTCTGTCCCGGGATCAGAGTCGGTCAGTCACTGTCCCTGGATGGGTGTCGGTAAGTCACTGTCCCGGGATCGGTGATGGTCAGACACTGTCCCGGTATCGGAGTTGGTCAGTCACTTTCCTGGGATCGGAGTTGGGCAGTCACTGTCCCGGGATCGGATTTGGTCACTCACTGTCCCGGGATCGGTGGCGGTCAGTCACTGTCCCGGGATCGGTGGCGGTCAGTCACTCACTGACCCGGCATCGGAGTCGGTCACTCACTGTCCCGGGATCGGAGTCGGTCAGTCACTGTCCCGGGATTGGAGTCGGTCACTCACTGTCCTGCGGTCGGTGATGGTCAGACACTGTCCCGGGATCGGTGGCGGTCAGTCAATCACTGACCCTTCATCGGTGTCGGTCAGTCACTGTCCCGGGAATGGAGTCGGTCTGTCACTGTCCCGGAATCGGAGTTGGTCAGTCACTGTCCCGGGATCGGTGTGGGTCAGTCACTGTCCCAGGATCGGAGTCGGTCACTCACCGTCCCGGGATCGGAGTGGCTCAGACAGTGTCCTGGGATCGTTGACGGTCGGTCACTCACTGACCCGGCATGGGAGTTGGTCAGTCACTGTCCCGGGATCGGAGTCGGTCACTCACTGTCCTGGGATCGGAGTCGCTCAGTAACTGTCCCAGGAAAAGATTCGGTCACTCACTGTCACGGGATCGGAGTTGGACAGTCACTGTCCTGTGATCGCTTTCGGTCACTCACTGTCCCGGGATTGGAGTCGGTCCGTCACTGTCCCGGGATCGGTGTCGGTCACTCACTGTCCCGGGATCGGAGTTGGACAGTCACTTTTCTGGGATCAGTGTTGGTCAGTCACTGTCCTGGGATCGGAGTCGGTCACTCACTGTCCCGGGATCAGTGTCGGTCATTCACTGTCCTGAGATCAGTGTCGGTCAGTCACTGTCCCGAGATCGGATTCGGTCAGTCACTGTCCCGGGATCGGAGTCGGTCACTCACTGTCCCGGGATCGGTGTTGGTCAGTCACTGTCCCGGGATCGGAGTCGGTCAGTCACTGTCCCGGGATCGGTGATGGTCAGTCACTTTCCCGGGATCGGTGGTGGCCAGTCACAGACCGGGATCGGAGTCAGTCACTCACTAACCCGGGATCGGAGTTGGTCAGTCACTGTCCCGGGATCGGTGACGGTCAGTCACTGTCCCGGGATCGGAGTCAGTCACGCACTGTCCCGCGATCGTAGTCAGTCAGGCACTGTCCTGGGATCGGAGTCGGTCAGTCACTGTCCCGGGATCGGTGTCGGTCATTCACTGTTTCGGGAGCGGTGTCGGTCAATCACTGTCCCGGGATCGGCATGCGTCAGTCACTGTCCCGGGATCGGAGTCGTTCATTCACTGTCCTGGGATCGTAGTCGGTTACTCACTGTCCCGTGATCGGAGTTGGTCAGTCACTGTCACACGATTGGAGTCGGTCAGTAACTGTCCCGGGATCAGTGTCGGTCACTCACTGTCCCGGGATCGGAGTCGTTCAGTCAGTGTCCCGGGATCGGTGTCGGTCACTCACTGTCCCGGGCTCGAGTTGGACAGTCACTTTCCCTGCATCAGTATTGGTCACTCACTGTCCTGGGATCGGTGTCGGTCAGTCACTGTCCCGGGATCGGAGTCAGTCAGTCACTGCCCCGGGATCGGAGTCGGTCAATCACTGTCCCGGGATCGGTGTCGGTCATTCACTGTCCCAGGATTGGAGTCGGTCAGTCACTGTCCCGGGTTCGGAGTCGGTCAGTCACTGTCCCGGGATCGGTGATGGTCAGTCACTGTCCCGGGATCGGTGGCGGTCAGTCACTGAACCGGGATCGGAGTCGGTCACTCACTGTCCCGGGATCGGAGTCTGTCACTCACTGTCGCGGGATCGATGATGGTCAGTCACTGTCCCGGGATTGAAGTCGGTCACGCACCGTCCCGCTTTCGTAGTCAGTCAGGGACTGTCCAGGGATCGGAGTTGGTCAGTCACTGTCCCAGGATCGGAGTCGGTCACTCACTGTCCCGGGATCGAGTTGGACAGTCACTTTCACTGCATCAGTATTGGTCACTCACTGTCCTGGGATCGATGTCGGGCAGTCACTGTCCCGGGATCAGTGTCGGTCAGTCACTGTCCCGAGATCGGAGTCGGTCAGTCACTGTCCCGGGATCGGAGTCAGACAGTCACTGTCCCGGGATCGGAGTTGGTCAGTCACTGTCCCGGCATCGGTGTCGGTCATTAACTGTCCCAAAATTGGAGTCGATCAGTCACTGTCCCGGGATCGGAGTCGGTCAGTCACTGTCCCGGGATCGGTGTCGGTCATTAACTGTCCCAGCATTGGAGTCGGTCAGTCACTCTCCCGCGATCGGAGTCGGTCAGTCACTGTCCCGGGATCGGTGTCGGTCACTCACTGTCCCGGGATCGAGTTGGACAGTCACTTTCCCTGCATCAGTATTGGTCACTCACTGTCCTGGGATCAGTGTCGGGCAGTCACTGTCCCGGGATCAGTGTCGGTCAGTCACTGTCCCGAGATCGGAGTCGGTCAGTCACTGTCCCGGGATCGGAGTCAGTCATTCACTGTCCCGGGATCGGAGTTGGTCAGTCACTGTCCCGGGATCGGTGATGGTCAGTCACTGTCCCGGGATCGGTGGCGGTCAGTCACTGAACCGGGATCGGAGTCGGTCAGTCACTGTCTGGGTATCGGTGATGTTCAGTCACTATCCTGGAATCGGAGTTGGTCAGACACTGTCCCGTGATCGGTGTTGGTCAGTCACTGTCCCGGGATCGGTGATGGTCAGTCACTGTCCCGGGATCGGTGGCGGTCAGTCACTGAACCGGGATCGGAGTCGGTCAGTCACTGTCCGGGTATCGGTGATGTTCAGTCACTGTCCTGGAATCGGAGTTGGTCAGACACTGTCCCATGATCGGTGTTGGTCAGTCACTGTCCCGGTATCGGAGTCGGTCAGTCACTGTCCCGGTTTCGGAGTCGGTCAGTCTCTGTCCCGGGATCAGAGTCGGTCAGTCACTGTCCCTGGATGGGTGTTGGTAAGTCACTGTCCCGGGATCGGTGATGGTCAGACACTGTCCCGGTATCGGAGTCGGTCAGTCACTTTCCTGGGATCGGAGTTGGGCAGTCACTGTCCCGGGATCGGATTTGGTCACTCACTGTCCCGGGATCGGTGGCGGTCAGTCACTGTCCCGGGATCGGTGGCGGTCAGTCACTCACTGACCCGGCATCGGAGTCGGTCACTCACTGTCCCGGGATCGGAGTCGGTCAGTCACTGTCCCGGGATCGGAGTCGGTCACTCACTGTCCTGCGGTCGGTGATGGTCAGTCACTGTTCCGTGATCGGTGGCGATCAGTGATTCACTGACCCGGCATCGGTGTCGGTCAGTCACTGTCCCGGGAATGGAGTCGGTCTGTCACTGTCCCGGAATCGGAGTTGGTCAGTCACTGTCCCGGGATCGGAGTGGGTCAGTCACTGTCCCAGGATCAGAGTCGGTCACTCACCGTCCCAGGATTGGAGTGGCTCAGACAGTGTCCTGGGATCATTGACGGTCGGTCACTCACTGACCCGGCATGGGAGTTGGTCAGTCACTGTCCCGGGATTGGAGTCGGTCACTCACTGTCCTGGGATTGGAGTCGCTCAGTAACTGTCCCAGGAAAAGATTCGGTCACTCACTGTCACGGGATCGGAGTTGGACAGTCACTGTCCTGTGATCGCTTTCGGTCACTCACTGTCCCGGGATTGGAGTCGGTCCGTCACTGTCCCAGGATCGGTGTCGGTCACTCACTGTCCCGGGATCGGAGTTGGACAGTCACTTTTCCGGGATCAGTGTTGGTCAGTCACTGTCCTGGGATCGGAGTCGGTCACTCACTGTCCCGGGATCAGTGTCGGTCATTCACGGTCCTGAGATCAGTGTCGGTCAGTCACTGTCCCGAGATCGGATGCGGTCAGTCACTGTCCCGGGATCGGAGTCGGTCACTCACTGTCCCGGGATCGGTGTCGGTCAGTCACTGTCCCGGGATCGGAGTCGGTCAGTCACAGTACCGGGATCGGTGATGGTCAGTCAATTTCCCGGGATCGGTGGTGGCCAGTCACAGACCGGGATCGGAGTCAGTCACTCACTAACCCGGGATCGGAGTTGGTCAGTCACTGTCCCGGGATCGGTGATGGTCACTCACTGTCCCGGGATCGGAGTCAGTCACGCACTGTCCCGCGATCGTAGTCAGTCAGGCACTGTCCTGGGATCGGAGTCGGTCAGTCACTGTCCCGGGATCGGAGTCGGTCATTCACTGTTTCGGGAGCGGTGTCGGTCAATCACTGTCCCGGGATCGGCATGCGTCAGTCACTGTCCCGGGATCGGAGTCGTTCATTCACTGTCCTGGGATCGCAGTCGGTCACTCACTGTCCCGTGATCGGAGTTGGTCAGTCACTGTCACACGATTGGAGTCGGTCAGTAACTGTCCCGGGATCAGAGTCGGTCACTCACTGTCCCGGGATCGGAGTCGTTCAGTCAGTGTCCCGGGATCGGTGTCGGTCACTCACTGTCCCGGGATCGAGTTGGACAGTCACTTTCCCTGCATCAGTATTGGTCACTCACTGTCCTGGGATCGGTGTCGGTCAATCACTGTCCCGGGATCGGTGTCGGTCATTAACTGTCCCAGGATTGGAGTCGGTCAGTCACTGTCCCGGGATCGGAGTCGGTCAGTCACTGTCCCGGGATCGGTGATGGTCAGTCACTGTCCCGGGATCGGTGGCGGTCAGTCACCGAACCGGGATCGGAGTCGGTCACTAACTGTCCCGGGATCGGAGTCTGTCACTCACTGTCCCGGGATCGATGATGGTCAGTCACTGTCCCGGGATTGAAGTCGGTCACGCACTGTCCCGCTTTCCTAGTCAGTCAGGGACTGTCCAGGGATCGGAGTTGGTCAGTCACTGTCCCAGGATCGGAGTCGGTCACTCACTGTTTCGGGAGCGGAGTCGGTCAATCACTGTCCCGGGATCGGCGTGGGTCAGTCACTGTCCCGGGATCGGAGTCGTTCATTCACTGTCCTGGGATCGCAGTCGGTCACTCACTGTCCCGTGATCGGAGTTGGTCAGTCACTGTCCCGCGATCGGAGTCGGTCAGTAACTGTCCCGGGATCAGTGTCGGTCACTCACTCTCCCGGGATCGGAGTCGTTCAGTTACTGTCCCGGGATTCGGTGTCGGTCACTCACTGTCCCGGGATCGAGTTGTACAGTCACTTTCCCTGCATCAGTATTGGTCACTCACTGTCCTGGGATCGGTGTCGGGCAGTCACTGTCCCGGGATCAGTGTCGGTCAGTCACTGTCCCGAGATCGGAGTCGGTCAGTCACTGTCCCGGGATCGGAGTCAGACAGTCACTGTCCCGGGATCGGAGTTGGTCAGTCACTGTCCCGGCATCGGTGTCGGTCATTAACTGTCCCAAAATTGGAGTCAATCAGTCACTGTCCCGGGATCGGAGTCGGTCAGTCACTGTCCCGGGATCGGTGTCGGTCATTAACTGTCCCAGGATTGGAGTCGGTCAGTTACTGTCCCGCGATCGGAGTCGGTCAGTCACTGTCCCGGGATCGAAGTCGGTCACTCACTGTCCCGGGATCGAGTTGGACAGTCACTTTCCCTGCATCAGTATTGGTCACTCACTGTCCTGGGATCAGTGTCGGCAGTCACTGTCCCGGGATCAGTGTCGGTCAGTCACTGTCCCGAGATCGGAGTCGGTCAGTCACTGTCCCGGGATCGGAGTCAGTCAGTCACTGTCCCGGGATCGGAGTTGGTCAGTCACTGTGCCGGGATCGGTGATGGTCAGTCACTGTCCCGGGATCGGTGGCGGTCAGTCACTGAACCGGGATCGGAGTCGGTCAGTCACTGTCCGGGTATTGGTGATGTTCAGTCACTGTCCTGGAATCGGAGTTGGTCAGACACTGTCCCGTGATGGGTTTTGGTCAGTCACTCTCCCGGGATCGGTGATGGTCAGTCACTGTCCCGGTATCGGAGTCGGTCAGTCACTGTCCCGGTTTTGGAGTCGGTCAGTCTCTGTCCCGGGATCAGAGTCGGTCAGTCACTGTCCCTGGATGGGTGTCGGTAAGTCACTGTCCCGGGATCGGTGATGGTCAGACACTGTCCCGGGATCGGTGGCGGTCAGTCACTCACTGACCCGGCATCGGTGTCGGTCAGTCACTGTCCCGGGAATGGAGTCGGTCTGTCACTGTCCCGGAATCGGAGTTGGTCAGTCACTGTCCCGGGATCGGCGTGGGTCAGTCACTGTCCCAGGATCGGAGTCGGTCACTCACCGTCCCGGGATCGGAGTGGCTCAGACAGTGTCCTGGGATCGTTGACGGTCGGTCACTCACTGACCCGGCATGGGAGTTGGTCAGTCACTGTCCCGGGATCGGAGTCGGTCACTCACTGTCCTGGGATCGGAGTCGCTCAGTAACTGTCCCAGGAAAAGATTCGGTCACTCACTGTCACGGGATCGGAGTTGGAAAGTCACTGTCCTGTGATCGCTTTCGGTCACTCACTGTCCCGGGATTGGAGTCGGTCCGTCACTGTCCCGGGATCGGTGTCGGTCACTCACTGTCCCGGGATCAGAGTTGGACAGTCACTTTTCTGGGATCAGTGTTGGTCAGTCACTGTCCCGGTATCGGAGTCGGTCAGTCACTGTCCCGGTTTCGGAGTCGGTCAGTCTCTGTCCCGGGATCAGAGTCGGTCAGTCACTGTCCCTGGATGGGTGTCGGTAAGTCACTGTCCCGGGATCGGTGTTGGTCAGTCACTGTCCTGCGATCGGAGTCGGTCACTCATTGTTTCGGGAGTGGAATCGGTCACTCACTGTCACGGAATCGGCGTGGGTCAGTCACTGTCCCGGGATCGGGGTCGTTCATTCACTGACCTGGGATCGCAGTCGGTCACTCACTGTCCCGTGATCAGAGTTGGTCAGTCACTGTCCCGCGATCGGAGTCGGTCAGTAACTGTCGCGGGATCAGTGTCGGTCACTCACTGTCCCGGGATCGGAGTCATTCAGTCACTGTCCCGGGATCGGTGTAGGTCACTCACTGTCCCGGGATCGAGTTGGACAGTCACTTTCCCTGCATCAGTATTGGTCACTCACTGTCCTGGGATCGGTGTCGGGCAGTCACTGTCGCGGGATCAGTGTCGGTCAGTCACTGTCCCGAGATCGGAGTCGGTCAGTCACTGTCCCGGGATCGGAGTCAGTCAGTCAGTCACTGTCCCGGGATCGGAGTTGGTCAGTCACTGTCCCGGGATCGGTGTCGGTCAGTCACTGTCCCGGGATCGGAGTCGGTCAGTCACTGTCCCGGGATCAGTGATGGTCAGTCACTTTCCCGGAATCGGTGGTGGCTAGTCACTGACCGGGATCGGAGTCAGTCACTCACTAACCCGGGATCGGAGTTGGTCAGTCACTGTCCCGGGATCGGTGACGGTCAGTCACTGTCCCGGGAAGGGAGTCAGTCACGCACTGTCCCACGATCGTAGTCAGTCAGGCACTGTCCCGGGATCGGAGTCGGTCAGTCACTGTCCCGGGATCGGAGTCGGTCATTCACTGTTTTGGGAGCGGAGTCGGTCAATCACTGTCCCGGGATCGGCGTGCGTCAGTCACTGTCCCGGGATCGGAGTCATTCAGTCACTGTCCTGGGATCGCAGTCGGTCACTCACTGTCCCGTGATCGGAGTTGGTCAGTCACTGTCCCGCGATCGGAGTCGGTCAGTAACTGTCCCGGGATCAGTGTCGGTCACACACTGTCCCGGAATCGCAGTCGTTCAGTCACTGTCCCGGGATCGGTGTCAGTCACTCACTGTCCCGGGATCGAGTTGGACAGTCACTTTCCCTGCATCAGTATTGGTCACTCACTGTCCTGGGATCGGTGTCGGTCAGTCACTGTCCCGGGATCAGTGTCGGTCAGTCACTGTCCCGAGATCAGAGTCGGTCAGTCACTGTCCCGGGATCGGAGTCAGTCAGTCAGTCACTGTCCCGGGATCGGAGTTGGTCAGTCACTGTCCCGGGATCGGTGTCGGTCAGTAACTGTCCCAGGATTGGAGTCGGTCAGTCACTGTCCCGGGATCGGTGTCGGTCAGTCACTGTCCCGGGATCGGAGTCGGTCAGTCACTGTCCCGGGATCAGTGATGGTCAGTCACTTTCCCGGAATCGGTGGTGGCTAGTCACTGACCGGGATCGGAGTCAGTCACTCACTAACTCGGGATCGGAGTTGGTCAGTCACTGTCCCGGGATTGGTAATGGTCAGTCACTGTCCCGGGATCGGAGTCAGTCACGCACTGTCCCGCGATCGTTGTCAGTCAGGCACTGTCCTGGGATCGGAGTCGGTCAGTCACTGTCCCGGGATCGGAGTCGGTCATTCACTGTTTCGGGAGCGGTGTCTGTCAATCACTGTCCCGGGATCGGCATGCGTCAGTCACTGTCCCGGGATCGGAGTCGTTCATTCACTGTCCTGCGATCGCAGTCGGTTACTCACTGTCCCGTGATCGGAGTTGGTCAGTCACTGTCACACGATTGGAGTCGGTCAGTAACTGTCCCGCGATCAGTTTCGGTCACTCACTGTCCCGGGATCGGAGTCGTTCAGTCAGTGTCCCGGGATCGGTGTCGGTCACTCACTGTCCCGGGATCGAGTTGGACAGTCACTTTCCCTGCATCAGTATTGGTCACTCACTGTCCTGGGATCGGTGTCGGTCAATCACTGTCCCGGGATCGGTGTCGGTCATTAACTGTCCCAGGATTGGAGTCGGTCAGTCACTGTCCCGGGATCGGAGTCGGTCACTCACTGTCCCGGGGTCGGTGATGGTCAGTCACTGTCCCGGGATCGGTGGCGGTCAGTCACTGAACCGGGATCGGAGTCGGTCAATCACTGTCCCGGGATCGGAGTCTGTCACTCACTGTCCCGGGATCGATGATGGTCAGTCACTGTCCCGGGATTGAAGTCGGTCATGCACTGTCCCGCTTTCGTAGTCAGTCAGGGACTGTCCAGGGATCGGAGTTGGTCAGTCACTGTCCCAGGATCGGAGTCGGTCACTCACTGTTTTGGGAGCAGAGTCGGTCAATCACTGTCCCGGGATCGGCGTGGGTCAGTCACTGTCCCGGGATCGGAGTCGTTCATTCACTGTCCTGGGATCGCAGTCGGTCACTCACTGTCCCGTGATCGGAGTTGGTCAGTCACTGTCCCGCGATCGGAGTCGGTCAGTAACTGTCCCGGGATCAGTGTCGGTCACTCACTCTCCCGGGATCGGAGTCGTTCAGTTACTGTCCCGGGATTCGGTGTCGGTCACTCACTGTCCCGGGATCGAGTTGGACAGTCACTTTCCCTGCATCAGTATTGGTCACTCACTGTCCTGGGATCGGTGTCGGGCAGTCACTGTCCCGGGATCAGTGTCGGTCAGTCACTGTCCCGAGATCGGAGTCGGTCAGTCACTGTCCCGGGATTGGAGTCAGACAGTCACTGTCCCGGGATCGGAGTTGGTCAGTCACTGTCCCGGCATCGGTGTCGGTCATTAACTGTCCCAGGATTGGAGTCGGTCAGTCACTGTCCCGCGATCGGAGTCGGTCAGTCACTGTCCCGGGATCGAAGTCGGTCACTCACTGTCCCGGGATCGAGTTGGACAGTCACTTTCCCTGCATCAGTATTGGTCACTCACTGTCCTGGGATCAGTGTCGGGCAGTCACTGTCCCGGGATCAGTGTCGGTCAGTCACTGTCCCGAGATCGGAGTCGGTCAGTCACTGTCCCGGGATCGGAGTCAGTCAGTCACTGTCCCGGGATCGGAGTTGGTCAGTCACTGTCCCGGGATCGGTGATGGTCAGTCACTGTCCCGGGATCGGTGGCGGTCAGTCACTGAACCGGGATCGGAGTCGGTCAGTCACTGTCCGGGTATCGGTGATGTTCAGTCACTGTCCTGGAATCGGAGTTGGTCAGACACTGTCCCGTGATGGGTTTTGGTCAGTCACTCTCCCGGGATCGGTGATGGTCAGTCACTGTCCCGGTATCGGAGTCGGTCAGTCACTGTCCCGGTTTCGGAGTCGGTCAGTCTCTGTCCCGGGATCAGAGTCGGTCAGTCACTGTCCCTGGATGGGTGTCGGTAAGTCACTGTCCCGGGATCGGTGATGGTCAGACACTGTCCCGGTATCGGAGTCGGTCAGTCACTTTCCTGGGATCGGAGTTGGGCAGTCACTGTCCCGGGATCGGATTTGGTCACTCACTGTCCCGGGATCGGTGGCGGTCAGTCACTGTCCCGTGATCGGTGGCGGTCAGTCACTCACTGACCCGGCATCGGAGTCGGTCACTCACTGACCCGGGATCGGAGTCGGTCAGTCACTGTCCCGGGATCAGAGTCGGTCACTCACTGTCCTGCGGTCGGTAATGGTCAGTCACAGTTCCGTGATCGGTGGCGATCAGTCACTCACTGACCCGGCATCAGTGTCGGTCAGTCACTGTCCCGAGATCGGAGTCGGTCAGTCACTGTCCCGGGATCGGAGTCAGTCAGTCAGTCATTGTTCCGGGATCGGAGTTGGTCAGTCACTGCCCCGGGATCGGTGTCGGTCAGTAACTGTCCCAGGATTGGAGTCGGTCAGTCACTGTCCCGGGATCGGAGTCGGTCAGTCACTGTCCCGGGATCTGTGATGGTCAGTCACTGTCCCGGGATCGGTGGCAGTCAATCACTGAACCGGGATCGGAGTTGGTCACTCACTGTCCCGGGATCGGAGTCGGTCAGTCACTGTCCGGGTATCGGTGATGTTCAGTCACTGTCCTGGAATCGGAGTTGGTCAGTCACTGTCCCGGTTTCGGAGTCGGTCAGTCTCTGTCCCGGGATCAGAGTCGGTCAGTCACTGTCCCTGGATGGGTGTCGGTAAGTCACTGTCCCGGGATCGGTGATGGTCAGACACTGTCCCGGTATCGGAGTCGGTCAGTCACTTTCCTGGGATCGGAGTTGGGCAGTCACTGTCCCGGGATCGGATTTGGTCACTCACTGTCCCGGGATCGGTGGCGGTCAGTCACTGTCCCGGGATCGGTGGCGGTCAGTCACTCACTGACCCGGCATCGGAGTCGGTCACTCACTGTCCCGGGATCGGAGTCGGTCAGTCACTGTCCCGGGATTGGAGTCGGTCACTCACTGTCCTGCGGTCGGTGATGGTCAGACACTGTCCCGGGATCGGTGGCGGTCAGTCAATCACTGACCCTTCATCGGTGTCGGTCAGTCACTGTCCCGGGAATGGAGTCGGTCTGTCACTGTCCCGGAATCGGAGTTGGTCAGTCACTGTCCCGGGATCGGTGTGGGTCAGTCACTGTCCCAGGATCGGAGTCGGTCACTCACCGTCCCGGGATCGGAGTGGCTCAGACAGTGTCCTGGGATCGTTGACGGTCGGTCACTCACTGACCCGGCATGGGAGTTGGTCAGTCACTGTCCCGGGATCGGAGTCGGTCACTCACTGTCCTGGGATCGGAGTCGCTCAGTAACTGTCCCAGGAAAAGATTCGGTCACTCACTGTCACGGGATCGGAGTTGGACAGTCACTGTCCTGTGATCGCTTTCGGTCACTCACTGTCCCGGGATTGGAGTCGGTCCGTCACTGTCCCGGGATCGGTGTCGGTCACTCACTGTCCCGGGATCGGAGTTGGACAGTCACTTTTCTGGGATCAGTGTTGGTCAGTCACTGTCCTGGGATCGGAGTCGGTCACTCACTGTCCCGGGATCAGTGTCGGTCATTCACTGTCCTGAGATCAGTGTCGGTCAGTCACTGTCCCGAGATTGGAGTCGGTCAGTCACTGTCCCGGGATCGGAGTCGGTCACTCACTGTCCCGGGATCGGTGATGGTCAGTCACTGTCCCGGGATCGGAGTCGGTCAGTCACTGTCCCGGGATCGGTGATGGTCAGTCACTTTCCCGGGATCGGTGGTGGCCAGTCACAGACCGGGATCGGAGTCAGTCACTCACTAACCCGGGATCGGAGTTGGTCAGTCACTGTCCCGGGATCGGTGACGGTCAGTCACTGTCCCGGGATCGGAGTCAGTCACGCACTGTCCCGCGATCGTAGTCAGTCAGGCACTGTCCTGGGATCGGAGTCGGTCAGTCACTGTCCCGGGATCGGTGTCGGTCACTCACTGTTTTGGGAGCGGTGTCGGTCAATCACTGTCCCGGGATCGGCATGCGTCAGTCACTGTCCCGGGATCGGAGTCGTTCATTCACTGTCCTGGGATCGTAGTCGGTTACTCACTGTCCCGTGATCGGAGTTGGTCAGTCACTGTCCCGCGATCGGAGTCGGTCAGTAACTGTCCCGGGATCAGTGTCGGTCACTCACTGTCCCGGGATCGGAGTCGTTCAGTCAGTGTCCCGGGATCGGTGTCGGTCACTCACTGTCCCGGGATCGAGTTGGACAGTCACTTTCCCTGCATCAGTATTGGTCACTCACTGTCCTGGGATCGGTGTCGGTCAGTCACTGTCCCGGGATCGGAGTCAGTCAGTCACTGCCCCGGGATCGGAGTCGGTCAATCACTGTCCCGGGATCGGTGTCGGTCATTCACTGTCCCAGGATTGGAGTCGGTCAGTCACTGTCCCGGGTTCGGAGTCGGTCAGTCACTGTCCCGGGATCGGTGATGGTCAGTCACTGTCCCGGGATCGGTGGCGGTCAGTCACTGAACCGGGATCGGAGTCGGTCACTCACTGTCCCGGGATCGGAGTCTGTCACTCACTGTCGCGGGATCGATGATGGTCAGTCACTGTCCCGGGATTGAAGTCGGTCACGCACCGTCCCGCTTTCGTAGTCAGTCAGGGACTGTCCAGGGATCGGAGTTGGTTAGTCACTGTCCCAGGATCGGAGTCGGTCACTCACTGTCCCGGGATCGAGTTGGACAGTCACTTTCACTGCATCAGTATTGGTCACTCACTGTCCTGGGATCGGTGTCGGGCAGTCACTGTCCCGGGATCAGTGTCGGTCAGTCACTGTCCCGAGATCGGAGTCGGTCAGTCACTGTCCCGGGATCGGAGTCAGACAGTCACTGTCCCGGGATCGGAGTTGGTCAGTCACTGTCCCGGCATCGGTGTCGGTCATTAACTGTCCCAAAATTGGAGTCGATCAGTCACTGTCCCGGGATCGGAGTCGGTCAGTCACTGTCCCGGGATCGGTGTCGGTCATTAACTGTCCCAGGATTGGAGTCGGTCAGTCACTCTCCCGCGATCGGAGTCGGTCAGTCACTGTCCCGGGATCGGTGTCGGTCACTCACTGTCCCGGGATCGAGTTGGACAGTCACTTTCCCTGCATCAGTATTGGTCACTCACTGTCCTGGGATCAGTGTCGGGCAGTCACTGTCCTGGGATCAGTGTCGGTCAGTCACTGTCCCGAGATCGGAGTCGGTCAGTCACTGTCCCGGGATCGGAGTCAGTCATTCACTGTCCCGGGATCGGAGTTGGTCAGTCACTGTCCCGGGATCGGTGATGGTCAGTCACTGTCCCGGGATCGGTGGCGGTCAGTCACTGAACCGGGATCGGAGTCGGTCAGTCACTGTCTGGGTATCGGTGATGTTCAGTCACTATCCTGGAATCGGAGTTGGTCAGACACTGTCCCGTGATCGGTGTTGGTCAGTCACTGTCCCGGGATCGGTGATGGTCAGTCACTGTCCCGGGATCGGTGGCGGTCAGTCACTGAACCGGGATCGGAGTCGGTCAGTCACTGTCCGGGTATCGGTGATGTTCAGTCACTGTCCTGGAATCGGAGTTGGTCAGACACTGTCCCATGATCGGTGTTGGTCAGTCACTGTCCCGGTATCGGAGTCGGTCAGTCACTGTCCCGGTTTCGGAGTCGGTCAGTCTCTGTCCCGGGATCAGAGTCGGTCAGTCACTGTCCCTGGATGGGTGTTGGTAAGTCACTGTCCCGGGATCGGTGATGGTCAGACACTGTCCCGGTATCGGAGTCGGTCAGTCACTTTCCTGGGATCGGAGTTGGTCAGTCACTGTCCCGGGATCGGTGACGGTCAGTCACTGTCCCGGGATCGGAGTCAGTCACGCACTGTCCCGCGATCGTAGTCAGTCAGGCACTGTCCTGGGATCGGAGTCGGTCAGTCACTGTCCCGGGATCGGTGTCGGTCACTCACTGTTTTGGGAGCGGTGTCGGTCAATCACTGTCCCGGGATCGGCATGCGTCAGTCACTGTCCCGGGATCGGAGTCGTTCATTCACTGTCCTGGGATCGTAGTCGGTTACTCACTGTCCCGTGATCGGAGTTGGTCAGTCACTGTCACACGATTGGAGTCGGTCAGTAACTGTCCCGGGATCAGTGTCGGTCACTCACTGTCCCGGGATCGGAGTCGTTCAGTCAGTGTCCCGGGATCGGTGTCGGTCACTCACTGTCCCGGGATCGAGTTGGACAGTCACTTTCCCTGCATCAGTATTGGTCACTCACTGTCCTGGGATCGGTGTCGGTCAGTCACTGTCCCGGGATCGGAGTCAGTCAGTCACTGCCCCGGGATCGGAGTCGGTCAATCACTGTCCCGGGATCGGTGTCGGTCATTCACTGTCCCAGGATTGGAGTCGGTCAGTCACTGTCCCGGGTTCGGAGTCGGTCAGTCACTGTCCCGGGATCGGTGATGGTCAGTCACTGTCCCGGGATCGGTGGCGGTCAGTCACTGAACCGGGATCGGAGTCGGTCACTCACTGTCCCGGGATCGGAGTCTGTCACTCACTGTCGCGGGATCGATGATGGTCAGTCACTGTCCCGGGATTGAAGTCGGTCACGCACCGTCCCGCTTTCGTAGTCAGTCAGGGACTGTCCAGGGATCGGAGTTGGTTAGTCACTGTCCCAGGATCGGAGTCGGTCACTCACTGTCCCGGGATCGAGTTGGACAGTCACTTTCACTGCATCAGTATTGGTCACTCACTGTCCTGGGATCGGTGTCGGGCAGTCACTGTCCCGGGATCAGTGTCGGTCAGTCACTGTCCCGAGATCGGAGTCGGTCAGTCACTGTCCCGGGATCGGAGTCAGACAGTCACTGTCCCGGGATCGGAGTTGGTCAGTCACTGTCCCGGCATCGGTGTCGGTCATTAACTGTCCCAAAATTGGAGTCGATCAGTCACTGTCCCGGGATCGGAGTCGGTCAGTCACTGTCCCGGGATCGGTGTCGATCATTAACTGTCCCAGGATTGGAGTCGGTCAGTCACTCTCCCGCGATCGGAGTCGGTCAGTCACTGTCCCGGGATCGGTGTCGGTCACTCACTGTCCCGGGATCGAGTTGGACAGTCACTTTCCCTGCATCAGTATTGGTCACTCACTGTCCTGGGATCAGTGTCGGGCAGTCACTGTCCTGGGATCAGTGTCGGTCAGTCACTGTCCCGAGATCGGAGTCGGTCAGTCACTGTCCCGGGATCGGAGTCAGTCATTCACTGTCCCGGGATCGGAGTTGGTCAGTCACTGTCCCGGGATCGGTGATGGTCAGTCACTGTCCCGGGATCGGTGGCGGTCAGTCACTGAACCGGGATCGGAGTCGGTCAGTCACTGTCTGGGTATCGGTGATGTTCAGTCACTATCCTGGAATCGGAGTTGGTCAGACACTGTCCCGTGATCGGTGTTGGTCAGTCACTGTCCCGGGATCGGTGATGGTCAGTCACTGTCCCGGGATCGGTGGCGGTCAGTCACTGAACCGGGATCGGAGTCGGTCAGTCACTGTCCGGGTATCGGTGATGTTCAGTCACTGTCCTGGAATCGGAGTTGGTCAGACACTGTCCCATGATCGGTGTTGGTCAGTCACTGTCCCGGTATCGGAGTCGGTCAGTCACTGTCCCGGTTTCGGAGTCGGTCAGTCTCTGTCCCGGGATCAGAGTCGGTCAGTCACTGTCCCTGGATGGGTGTTGGTAAGTCACTGTCCCGGGATCGGTGATGGTCAGACACTGTCCCGGTATCGGAGTCGGTCAGTCACTTTCCTGGGATCGGAGTTGGGCAGTCACTGTCCCGGGATCGGATTTGGTCACTCACTGTCCCGGGATCGGTGGCGGTCAGTCACTGTCCCGGGATCGGTGGCGGTCAGTCACTCACTGACCCGGCATCGGAGTCGGTCACTCACTGTCCCGGGATCGGAGTCGGTCAGTCACTGTCCCGTGATCGGAGTCGGTCACTCACTGTCCTGCGGTCGGTGATGGTCAGTCACTGTTCCGTGATCGGTGGCGATCAGTGATTCACTGACCCGGCATCGGTGTCGGTCAGTCACTGTCCCGGGAATGGAGTCGGTCTGTCACTGTCCCGGAATCGGAGTTGGTCAGTCACTGTCCCGGGATCGGAGTGGGTCAGTCACTGTCCCAGGATCGGAGTCGGTCACTCACCGTCCCAGGATTGGAGTGGCTCAGACAGTGTCCTGGGATCGTTGACGGTCGGTCACTCACTGACCCGGCATGGGAGTTGGTCAGTCACTGTCCCGGGATCGGAGTCGGTCACTCACTGTCCTGGGATTGGAGTCGCTCAGTAACTGTCCCAGGAAAAGATTCGGTCACTCACTGTCACGGGATCGGAGTTGGACAGTCACTGTCCTGTGATCGCTTTCGGTCACTCACTGTCCCGGGATTGGAGTCGGTCCGTCACTGTCCCGGGATCGGTGTCGGTCACTCACTGTCCCGGGATCGGAGTTGGACAGTCACTTTTCCGGGATCAGTGTTGGTCAGTCACTGTCCTGGGATCGGAGTCGGTCACTCACTGTCCCGGGATCAGTGTCGGTCATTCACGGTCCTGAGATCAGTGTCGGTCAGTCACTGTCCCGAGATCGGATTCGGTCAGTCACTGTCCCGGGATCGGAGTCGGTCACTCACTGTCCCGGGATCGGTGTCGGTCAGTCACTGTCCCGGGATCGGAGTCGGTCAGTCACTGTACCGGGATCGGTGATGGTCAGTCAATTTCCCGGGATCGGTGGTGGCCAGTCACAGACCGGGATCGGAGTCAGTCACTCACTAACCCGGGATCGGAGTTGGTCAGTCACTGTCCCGGGATCGGTGATGGTCACTCACTGTCCCGGGATCGGAGTCAGTCACGCACTGTCCCGCGATCGTAGTCAGTCAGGCACTGTCCTGGGATCGGGGTCGGTCAGTCACTGTCCTGGGATCGGAGTCGGTCATTCACTGTTTCGGGAGCGGTGTCGGTCAATCACTGTCCCGGGATCGGCATGCGTCAGTCACTGTCCCGGGATCGGAGTCGTTCATTCACTGTCCTGGGATCGCAGTCGGTCACTCACTGTCCCGTGATCGGAGTTGGTCAGTCACTGTCACACGATTGGAGTCGGTCAGTAACTGTCCCGGGATCAGAGTCGGTCACTCACTGTCCCGGGATCGGAGTCGTTCAGTCAGTGTCCCGGGATCGGTGTCGGTCACTCACTGTCCCGGGATCGAGTTGGACAGTCACTTTCCCTGCATCAGTATTGGTCACTCACTGTCCTGGGATCGGTGTCGGTCAATCACTGTCCCGGGATCGGTGTCGGTCATTAACTGTCCCAGGATTGGAGTCGGTCAGTCACTGTCCCGGGATCGGAGTCGGTCAGTCACTGTCCCGGGATCGGTGATGGTCAGTCACTGTCCCGGGATCGGTGGCGGTCAGTCACCGAACCGGGATCGGAGTCGGTCACTAACTGTCCCGGGATCGGAGTCTGTCACTCACTGTCCCGGGATCGATGATGGTCAGTCACTGTCCCGGGATTGAAGTCGGTCACGCACTGTCCCGCTTTCGTAGTCAGTCAGGGACTGTCCAGGGATCGGAGTTGGTCAGTCACTGTCCCAGGATCGGAGTCGGTCACTCACTGTTTCGGGAGCGGAGTCGGTCAATCACTGTCCCGGGATCGGCGTGGGTCAGTCACTGTCCCGGGATCGGAGTCGTTCATTCACTGTCCTGGGATCGCAGTCGGTCACTCACTGTCCCGTGATCGGAGTTGGTCAGTCACTGTCCCGCGATCGGAGTCGGTCAGTAACTGTCCCGGGATCAGTGTCAGTCACTCACTCTCCCGGGATCGGAGTCGTTCAGTTACTGTCCCGGGATTCGGTGTCGGTCACTCACTGTCCCGGGATCGAGTTGGACAGTCACTTTCCCTGCATCAGTATTGGTCACTCACTGTCCTGGGATCGGTGTCGGGCAGTCACTGTCCCGGGATCAGTGTCGGTCAGTCACTGTCCCGAGATCGGAGTCGGTCAGTCACTGTCCCGGGATCGGAGTCAGACAGTCACTGTCCCGGGATCGGAGTTGGTCAGTCACTGTCCCGGCATCGGTGTCGGTCATTAACTGTCCCAAAATTGGAGTCGATCAGTCACTGTCCCGGGATCGGAGTCGGTCAGTCACTGTCCCGGGATCGGTGTCGGTCATTAACTGTCCCAGGATTGGAGTCGGTCAGTTACTGTCCCGCGATCGGAGTCGGTCAGTCACTGTCCCGGGATCGAAGTCGGTCACTCACTGTCCCGGGATCGAGTTGGACAGTCACTTTCCCTGCATCAGTATTGGTCACTCACTGTCCTGGGATCAGTGTCGGCAGTCACTGTCCCGGGATCAGTGTCGGTCAGTCACTGTCCCGAGATCGGAGTCGGTCAGTCACTGTCCCGGGATCGGAGTCAGTCAGTCACTGTCCCGGGATCGGAGTTGGTCAGTCACTGTGCCGGGATCGGTGATGGTCAGTCACTGTCCCGGGATCGGTGGCGGTCAGTCACTGAACCGGGATCGGAGTCGGTCAGTCACTGTCCGGGTATTGGTGATGTTCAGTCACTGTCCTGGAATCAGAGTTGGTCAGACACTATCCCGTGATGGGTTTTGGTCAGTCACTCTCCCGGGATTGGTGATGGTCAGTCACTGTCCCGGTATCGGAGTCGGTCAGTCACTGTCCCGGTTTCGGAGTCGGTCAGTCTCTGTCCCGGGATCAGAGTCGGTCAGTCACTGTCCCTGGATGGGTGTCGGTAAGTCACTGTCCCGGGATCGGTGATGGTCAGACACTGTCCCGGGATCGGTGGCGGTCAGTCACTCACTGACCCGGCATCGGTGTCGGTCAGTCACTGTCCCGGGAATGGAGTCGGTCTGTCACTGTCCCGGAATCGGAGTTGGTCAGTCACTGTCCCGGGATCGGCGTGGGTCAGTCACTGTCCCAGGATCGGAGTCGGTCACTCACCGTCCCGGGATCGGAGTGGCTCAGACAGTGTCCTGGGATCGTTGACGGTCGGTCACTCACTGACCCGGCATGGGAGTTGGTCAGTCACTGTCCCGGGATCGGAGTCGGTCACTCACTGTCCTGGGATCGGAGTCGCTCAGTAACTGTCCCAGGAAAAGATTCGGTCACTCACTGTCACGGGATCGGAGTTGGAAAGTCACTGTCCTGTGATCGCTTTCGGTCACTCACTGTCCCGGGATTGGAGTCGGTCCGTCACTGTCCCGGGATCAGTGTCGGTCACTCACTGTCCCGGGATCGGAGTTGGACAGTCACTTTTCTGGGATCAGTGTTGGTCAGTCACTGTCCTGGGATCGGAGTCGGTCACTCACTGTCCCGGGATCAGTGTCGGTCATTCACTGTCCTGAGATCAGTGTCGGTCAGTCACTGTCCCGAGATCGGATTCGGTCAGTCACTGTCCCGGGATCGGAGTCGGTCACTCACTGTCCCGGGATCGGTGTCGGTCAGTCACTGTCCCGGGATCGGAGTCGATCAGTCACTGTCCCGGGATCGGTGATGGTCAGTCACTTTCCCGGGATCGGTGGTGGCCAGTCACAGACCGGGATCGGAGAAAGTCACTCACTAACCCGGGATCGGAGTTGGTCAGTCACTGTCCCGGGATCGGTGACGGTCAGTCACTGTCCCGGGATCGGAGTCAGTCACGCACTGTCCCGCGATCGTAGTCAGTCAGGCACTGTCCTGGGATCGGAGTCGGTCAGTCACTGTTCCGGGATCGGAGTCGGTCATTCACTGTTTCGGGAGCGGTGTCGGTCAATCACTGTCCCGGGATCGGCATGCGTCAGTCACTGTCCCGGGATCGGAGTCGTTCATTCACTGTTTTGGGATCGCAGTCGGTTACTCACTGTCCCATGATCGGAGTTGGTCAGTCACTGTCACACGATTGGAGTCGGTCAGTAACTGTCCCGGGATCAGTGTCGGTCACTCACTGTCCCGGGATCGGAGTCGTTCAGTCAGTGTCCCGGGATCGGTGTCGGTCACTCACTGTCCCGGGATCGAGTTGGATAGTCACTTTCCCTGCATCAGTATTGGTCACTCACTGTCCTGGGATCGGTGTCGGTCAATCACTGTCCCGGGATCGGTGTCGGTCATTAACTGTCCCAGGATTGGAGTTGGTCAGTCACTGTCCCGGGATCGGAGTCGGTCAGTCACTGTCCCGGGATCGGTGATGGTCAGTCACTGTCCCGGGATCGGTGGCGGTCAGTCACCGAACCGGGATCGGAGTCGGTCACTCACTGTCCCGGGATCGGAGTCTGTCACTCACCGTCCTGGGATCGATGATGGTCAGTCACTGTCCCGGGATTGAAGTCGGTCACGCACTGTCCCGCTTTCGTAGTCAGTCAGGGACTGTCCAGGGATCGGAGTTGGTCAGTCACTGTCCCAGGATCGGAGTCGGTCACTCACTGTTTCGGGAGCGGAGTCGGTCAATCACTGTCCCGGGATCGGCGTGGGTCAGTCACTGTCCCGGGATCGGAGTCATTCATTCACTGTCCTGGGATCGCACTCGGTCACTCACTGTCCTGCGATCGGAGTTGGTCAGTCACTGTCCCGCGATCGGAGTCGGTCAGTAACTGTCCCGGGATCAGTGTCGGTCACTCACTCTCCCGGGATCGGAGTCGTTCAGTTACTGTCCCGGGATTCGGTGTCGGTCACTCACTGTCCCGGGATCGAGTTGGACAGTCACTTTCCCTGCATCAGTATTGGTCACTCACTGTCCTGGGATCAGTGTCGGGCAGTCACTGTCGCGGGATCAGTGTCGGTCAGTCACTGTCCCGAGATCGGAGTCGGTCAGTCACTGTCCCGGGATCGGAGTCAGACAGTCACTGTCCCGGGATCGGAGTTGGTCAGTCACTGTCCCGGCATCGGTGTCGGTCATTAACTGTCCCAAAATTGGAGTCGATCAGTCACTGTCCCGGGATCGTAGTCGGTCAGTCACTGTCCCGGGATCGGTGTCGGTCATTAACTGTCCCAGGATTGGAGTCGGTCAGTCACTGTCCCGCGATCGGAGTCGGTCAGTCACTGTCCCGGGATCGAAGTCGGTCACTCACTGTCCCGGGATCGAGTTGGACAGTCACTTTCCCTGCATCAGTATTGGTCACTCACTGTCCTGGGATCAGTGTCGGGCAGTCACTGTCCCGGGATCGGAGTCGGTCACTCACTGTCCTGGGATCGGAGTCGCTCAGTAACTGTCCCAGGAAAAGATTCGGTCACTCACTGTCACGGGATCGGAGTTGGACAGTCACTGTCCTGTGATCGCTTTCGGTCACTCACTGTCCCGGGATTGGAGTCGGTCCGTCACTGTCCCGGGATCGGTGTCGGTCACTCACTGTCCCGGGATCGGAGTTGGACAGTCACTTTTCTGGGATCAGTGTTGGTCAGTCACTGTCCTGGGATCGGAGTCGGTCACTCACTGTCCCGGGATCAGTGTCGGTCATTCACTGTCCTGAGATCAGTGTCGGTCAGTCACTGTCCCGAGATCGGATTCGGTCAGTCACTGTCCCGGGATCGGAGTCGGTCACTCACTGTCCCGGGATCGGTGTCGGTCAGTCACTGTCCCGGGATCGGAGTCGGTCAGTCACTGTCCCGGGATCGGTGATGGTCAGTCACTTTCCCGGGATCGGTGGTGGCCAGTCACAGACCGGGATCGGAGTCAGTCACTCACTAACCCGGGATCGGAGTCAGTCAGTCACTGTCCCGGGATCGGAGTTGGTCAGTCACTGTCCCGGGATCGGTGATGGTCAGTCACTGTCCTGGGATCGGTGGCGGTCAGTCACTGAACCGGGATCGGAGTCGGTCAGTCGCTGTCTGGGTATCGGTGATGTTCAGTCACTGTCCTGGAATCGGAGTTGGTCAGACACTGTCCCGTGATCGGTGTTGGTCAGTCACTGTCCCGGGATCGGTGATGGTCAGTCACTGTCCCGGGATCGGTGGCGGTCAGTCACTTAACCGGGATCGGAGTCGGTCAGTCACTGTCTGGGTATCGGTGATGTTCAGTCACTGTCCTGGAATCGGAGTTGGTCAGACACTGTCCCGTGATCGGTGTTGGTCAGTCACTGTCCCGGTATCGGAGTCGGTCAGTCACTGTCCCGGTTTCGGAGTCGGTCAGTCTCTGTCCCGGGATCAGAGTCGGTCAGTCACTGTCCCTGGATGGGTGTCGTTAAGTCACTGTCCCGGGATCGGTGATGGTCAGACACTGTCCCGGTATCGGAGTCGGTCAGTCACTTTCCTGGGATCGGAGTTGGGCAGTCACTGTCCCGGGATGGTTTGCGGTCAGTCACTGAACCGGGATCGGAGACGGTCACTCACTGTCCCGGGATCGGAGTCTGTCACTCACTGTCCCGGGATCGATGATGGTCAGTCACTGTCCCGGGATTGAAGTCGGTCACTCACTGTCCCGCGATCGGAGTCAGTCAGGAACTGTCCTGGGATCAGAGTCGGTCAGTCACTGTCCCGGGTTCAGAGTAGGTCACTTACTGTCCCAGGATCGGAGTCAGTCAATCACTGTCCTGAGATCGGAGTGGGTCAGTCATTGACCCGTGATCGGAGTCGGGCAGTCACTGTCCCGGGATCGGAGTCGGGCAGTCACTATCCCGGGATCGAAGTCGGTCAGTCACTGTCCAGGGATCAGAGTCGGTCAGTCACTGTCCCGCGATCGGTGTTGGTCATTCACTGTCCAGGGATCAGAGTCGGTCACTCACTTTCCCGGGATCGGAGTCGGTCACTCACTGACCCGAGATCGGAATCGGTCACTCACTGTCCCGGGATCGAAGTCAGTCAGGCACTGTCCAGGGATTGGAGTCAGTCACTCACTGACCCTAGCTCGGTGTCGGTCAGTCACTGTCCCAGTTTTGGAGTCGGTCACTCACTGTCCCGGGATCAGAGTAGGTTAGTCTCTGTCCCGGGATCAGAGTCGGTCAGTCACTGTCCCTGGATGGGTGTCGGTAAGTCACTGTCCCGGGATCGGTGATGGTCAGTCACTGTCCCGGTATCGGAGTTGGTCAGTCACTGTCCCGGGATCGGAGTTGGGCAGTCACTGTCCCGGGATCAGTGATGGTCACTCACTGTCCCGGGATCGATGATGGTCAGTCACTGTCCTGGGATTGGAGTCGGTCACTCACTGTCCCGGGATCAGTGTTGGTCATTCACTGTCCAGAATCGGTGTTGGTCAGTCACTGTCCTGCGATCGGAGTCGGTCACTCACTGTTTCGGGAGTGGAATCGGTCACTCACTGTCACGGAATCGGCGTGGGTCAGTCACTGTCCCGGGATCGGGGTCGGTCTGTCACTGTCCCAGAATCGGAGTTGGTCAGTCACTGTCCCGGGATCGGAGTGGGTCAGTCACTGTCCCGGGTTCAGAGTGGGTCACTCACTGTCCCAGGATCGGAGTCAGTCAATCACTGTCCTGAGATCGGAGTGGGTCAGTCATTGTCCCGTGATCGGAGTCGGGCAGTCACTGTCCCAGGATCGGAGTCGGGCAGTCACTATCCCGGGATCGGAGTCAGTCAGTCACTGCCCCGGGATCGGAGTTGGTCAATCACTGTCCCGGGATCGGTGTCGGTCATTAACTGTCCCAGAATTGGAGTCGGTCAGTCACTGTCCCGGGATCGGAGTCGGTCAGTCACTGTCCCGGGATCGGTGATGGTCAGTCACTGTCCCGGGATCGGTTGCGGTCAGTCACTGAACCTGGATCGGAGACGGTCACTCACTGTCCCGGGATCGGAGTCTGTCACTCACTGTCCCGGGATCGATGATGGTCAGTCACTGTCCTGGGATTGAAGTCGGTCACTCACTGTCCCGCGATCGGAGTCAGTCAGGAACTGTCCTGGGATCGGAGTTGGTCAGTCACTGTCCCGGGTTCAGAGTAGGTCACTCACTGTCCCAGGATCGGAGTCAGTCAATCACTGTCCTGAGATCGGAGTGGGTCAGTCATTGTCCCGTGATCGGAGTTGGTCAGTCACTGTCCCGGGATCGGAGTTGGGCAGTCACTATCCCGGGATCGAAGTCGGTCAGTCACTGTCCAGGGATCAGAGTCGGTCAGTCACTGTCCCGCGATCGGAGTTGGTCATTCACTGTCCAGGGATCAGAGTCGGTCACTCACTTTCCCGGGATCGGAGTCGGTCACTCACTGACCCGAGATCGGAGTCGGTCACTCACTGTCCTGGGATCGAATTCAGTCAGACACTGTCCAGGGATTGGAGTCAGTCACTCACTGACCCTAGCTCGGTGTCGGTCAGTCACTGTCCCAGTTTTGGAGTCGGTCACTCACTGTCCTGGGATCAGAGTAGGTTAGTCTCTGTCCCGGGATCAGAGTCGGTCAGTCACTGTCCCTGGATGGGTGTCGGTAAGTCACTGTCCCGGGATCGGTGATGGTCAGTCACTCTCCCGGTATCGGAGTTCGTCAGTCACTGTCCCGGGATCGGAGTTGGGCAGTCACTGTCCTGGGATCGGATTCGGTCACTCACTGTCCTGCGATCGGAGTCGGTCAGTCACTGTCCCGGGATCAGTGTCGGTCAGTCACTGTCCGGAATCGGTGTTGGTCAGTCACTGTCCTGCGATCGGAGTCGGTCACTCACTGTTTCGGGAGTGGAATCGGTCACTCACTGTCCCGGAATCGGCGTGGGTCAGTCACTGTCCCGGGATCGGGGTCGTTCATTCACTGTCCCGTGATCAGAGTTGGTCAGTCACTGTCCTGCGATCGGAGTCGGTCAGTAACTGACCCGCGATCGGAGTGGGTCAGTAGTGTCCCGGTATCAGAGTGGGTCAGTCACTGTCCCGGGATCGGAGTCGGCCAGTCACTGTCCCGGGATCGGAGTGGGTCAGATACTGTCCTGGGATCGGTGACGGTCAGTCACTAACTTACCTGGCATCGGAGTTGGTCCGTCACTGTCCCAGGATCGGAGTCGGTCAGTCACTGTCCCGGGATCGGAGTCGTTCACTCACTGTCCTGGGATCGGAGACGGTCAGTAACTGTCCCGGTATCGGAGTCGGTCAGTCACTCTCACGGTATCGGAGTTGGTCACTCACTGTCACGGGATCAGAGTCAGTCAGTCACTGTCCCGCGATCGGAGTCGGTCAGTAACTGTCCCAGGATTGGTGTCGGTCACTCACTGTCCCGGGATCGGAGTGGGTCAGTCAATGTCCCAGGATCGGTGTTGGTCAGTCACTGTCCCGGGATCGGAGTCGGTCATTCACTGTCCTGGGATCGGTGATGGTCAGTCACTGTCCCGGGATCGGAGTCGGTCAGTCACTGACCCGGGATCAGAGTCGGTCAATCGTTGTCCCGAGATCGGAGTCAGTCAGGCATTGTCCCGGGATTTGATTCGGTCAATTACTGTCCCGGGATCGGAGTCGGTCAGTCACTGTCCCGGCTTCGGTGGTGGCCAGTCACTGACCCGGGATCGGAGTCGGTCACTCACTAACCCGGGATCGGAGTTGGTCAGTCATTGTCCCGGGATCGGTGACGGTCAGTCACTGTCCCGGGATCGGAGTCGGTCACGCACTGTCCCGCGATCGTAGTCAGTCAGGGACTGTCCAGGGATCGGAGTCGGTCAGTCACTGTCCCAGGATCGGAGTCGGTCACTCACTGTTTCGGGAGCGGAGTCGGTCAATCACTGTCCCGGGATCGGCGTGGGTCAGTCACTGTCCCGGGATCGGAGTCGTTCATTCACTGTCCTGGGATCGCAGTCGGTCACTCACTGTCCCGTGATCAGAGTTGGTCAGTCACTGTCCCGCGATCGGAGTCGGTCAGTAACTGTCCCAGGATCAGTGTCAGTCACTCACTCTCCCGGGATCGGAGTCGTTCAGTCACTGTCCCGGGATTCGGTGTCGGTCACTCACTGTCCCGGGATCGAGTTGGACAGTCACTTTCCCTGCATCAGTATTGGTCACTCACTGTCCTGGGATTGGTGTCGGGCAGTCACTGTCCCGGGATCAGTGTCGGTCAGTCATTGTCCCGAGATCGGAGTCGGTCAGTCACTGTCCCGGGATCGGAGTCAGACAGTCACTGTCCCGGGATCGGAGTTGGTCAGTCACTGTCCCGGGATCGGTGTCTGTCATTAACTGTCCCAGGATTGGAGTCGGTCAGTCACTGTCCCGGGATCGGATTCGGTCAGTCACTGTCCCGGGATCGGTGATGGTCAGTCACTGTCCCGGGATCGGTGGCGGTCAGTCACTGAACCTGGATCGGAGTCGGTCACTCACTGTCCCGGGATCGGAGTCTGTCACTCACTGTCCCGGGATCGATGATGGTCAGTCACTGTCCCGGGATTGAAGTCGGTCACTCACTGTCCCGCGATCGGAGTCAGTCAGGAACTGTCCTGGGATCAGAGTCGGTCAGTCACTGTCCCGGGTTCAGAGTAGGTCACTTACTGTCCCAGGATCGGAGTCAGTCAATCACTGTCCTGAGATCGGAGTGGGTCAGTCATTGACCCGTGATCGGAGTCGGGCAGTCACTGTCCCGGGATCGGAGTCGGGCAGTCACTATCCCGGGATCGAAGTCGGTCAGTCACTGTCCAGGGATCAGAGTCGGTCAGTCACTGTCCCGCGATCGGTGTTGGTCATTCACTGTCCAGGGATCAGAGTCGGTCACTCACTTTCCCGGGATCGGAGTCGGTCACTCACTGACCCGAGATCGGAATCGGTCACTCACTGTCCCGGGATCGAAGTCAGTCAGGCACTGTCCAGGGATTGGAGTCAGTCACTCACTGACCCTAGCTCGGTGTCGGTCAGTCACTGTCCCAGTTTTGGAGTCGGTCACTCACTGTCCCGGGATCAGAGTAGGTTAGTCTCTGTCCCGGGATCAGAGTCGGTCAGTCACTGTCCCTGGATGGGTGTCGGTAAGTCACTGTCCCGGGATCGGTGATGGTCAGTCACTGTCCCGGTATCGGAGTTGGTCAGTCACTGTCCCGGGATCGGAGTTGGGCAGTCACTGTCCCGGAATCAGTGATGGTCACTCACTGTCCCGGGATCGATGATGGTCAGTCACTGTCCTGGGATTGGAGTCGGTCACTCACTGTCCCGGGATCAGTGTTGGTCATTCACTGTCCAGAATCGGTGTTGGTCAGTCACTGTCCTGCGATCGGAGTCGGTCACTCACTGTTTCGGGAGTGGAATCGGTCACTCACTGTCCCGGAATCGGCGTGGGTCAGTCACTGTCCCGGGATCGGGGTCGGTCTGTCACTGTCCCAGAATCGGAGTTGGTCAGTCACTGTCCCGTGATCGGAGTGGGTCAGTCACTGTCCCAGGATCGGAGTCGGTCACTCACCGTCCCGGGATCGGAGTTGGGCAGTCACTGTCCCGGGACCAGTGATGGTCACTCACTGTCCCGGGATCGATGATGGTCAGTCACTGTCCGGGGATTGGAGTCGGTCACTCACTGTCCCGGGATCAGTGTCGGTCATTCACTGTCCAGAATCGGTGTTGGTCAGTCACTGTCCTGCGATCGGAGTCGGTCACTCACTGTTTCGGGAGTGGAATCGGTCACTCACTGTCCCGGAATCGGCGTGGGTCAGTCACTGTCCCGGGATCGGGGTCGGTCTGTCACTGTCCCGGAATCGGAGTTGGTCAGTCACTGTCCCGTGATCGGAGTGGGTCAGTCACTGACCCGGGATCAGAGTCGGTCAGTCGTTGTCCCGAGATCGGAGTCAGTCAGGCATTGTCCCGGGATTTGATTCGGTCAATTACTGTCCCGGGATCGGAGTCGGTCAGTCACTGTCCCGGCTTCGGTGGTGGCCAGTCACTGACCCGGGATCGGAGTCAGTCACTCACTAACCCGGGATCGGAGTTGGTCAGTCATTGTCCCGGGATCGGTGACGGTCAGTCACTGTCCCGGGATCGGAGTCGGTCACGCACTGTCCCGCGTTCGTAGTCAATCAGGGACTGTCCAGGGATCGGAGTCGGTCAGTCACTGTCCCAGGATCGGAGTCGGTCACTCACTGTTTCGGGAGCGGAGTCGGTCAATCACTGTCCCGGGATCGGCGTGGGTCAGTCACTGTCCCGGGATCGGAGTCGTTCATTCACTGTCCTGGGATCGCAGTCGGTCACTCACTGTCCCCTGATCAGAGTTGGTCAGTCACTGTCCCGCGATCGGAGTCGGTCAGTAACTGTCCCAGGATCAGTGTCAGTCACTCACTCTCCCGGGATCGGAGTCGTTCAGTCACTGTCCCGGGATTCGGTGTCGGTCACTCACTGTCCCGGGATCGAGTTGGACAGTCACTTTCCCTGCATCAGTATTGGTCACTCACTGTCCTGGGATTGGTGTCGGGCAGTCACTGTCCCGGGATCAGTGTCGGTCAGTCATTGTCCCGAGATCGGAGTCGGTCAGTCACTGTCCCGGGATCGGAGTCAGACAGTCACTGTCCCGGGATCGGAGTTGGTCAGTCACTGTCAAGGGATCGGTGTCTGTCATTAACTGTCCCAGGATTGGAGTCGGTCAGTCACTGTCCCGGGATTGGATTCGGTCAGTCACTGTCCCGGGATCGGTGATGGTCAGTCACTGTCCCGGGATCGGTGGCGGTCAGTCACTGAACCTGGATCGGAGTCAGACAGTCACTGTCCCGGGATCGGAGTTGGTCAGTCACTGTCCCGGGATCGGTGTCTGTCATTAACTGTCCCAGGATTGGAGTCGGTCAGTCACTGTCCCGGGATCGGATTCGGTCAGTCACTGTCCCGGGATCGGTGATGGTCAGTCACTGTCCCGGGATCGGTGGCGGTCAGTCACTGAACCTGGATCAGAGTCGGTCACTCACTGTCCCGGGATCGGAGTCTGTCACTCACTGTCCCGGGATCGATGATGGTCAGTCACTGTCCCGGGATTGAAGTCGGTCACTCACTGTCCTGCGATCGGAGTCAGTCAGGAACTGTCCTGGGATCAGAGTCGGTCAGTCACTGTCCCGGGTTCAGAGTAGGTCACTTACTGTCCCAGGATCGGAGTCAGTCAATCACTGTCCTGAGATCGGAGTGGGTCAGTCATTGACCCGTGATCGGAGTCGGGCAGTCACTGTCCCGGGATCGGAGTCGGGCAGTCACTATCCCGGGATCGAAGTCGGTCAGTCACTGTCCAGGGATCAGAGTCGGTCAGTCACTGTCCCGCGATCGGTGTTGGTCATTCACTGTCCAGGGATCAGAGTCGGTCACCCACTTTCCCGGGATCGGAGTCGGTCACTCACTGACCCGAGATCGGAATCGGTCACTCACTGTCCCGGGATCGAAGTCAGTCAGGCACTGTCCAGGGATTGGAGTCAGTCACTCACTGACCCTAGCTCGGTGTCGGTCAGTCACTGTCCCAGTTTTGGAGTCGGTCACTCACTGTCCCGGGATCAGAGTAGGTTAGTCTCTGTCCCGGGATCAGAGTCGGTCAGTCACTGTCCCTGGATGGGTGTCGGTAAGTCACTGTCCCGGGATCGGTGATGGTCAGTCACTGTCCCGGTATCGGAGTTGGTCAGTCACTGTCCCGGGATCGGAGTTGGGCAGTCACTGTCCCGGGATCAGTGATGGTCACTCACTGTCCCGGGATCGATGATGGTCAGTCACTGTCCTGGGATTGGAGTCGGTCACTCACTGTCCCGGGATCAGTGTTGGTCATTCACTGTCCAGAATCGGTGTTGGTCAGTCACTGTCCTGCGATCGGAGTCGGTCACTCACTGTTTCGGGAGTGGAATCGGTCACTCACTGTCCCGGAATCGGCGTGGGTCAGTCACTGTCCCGGGATCGGGGTCGGTCTGTCACTGTCCTGGAATCGGAGTTGGTCAGTCACTGTCCCGTGATCGGAGTGGGTCAGTCACTGTCCCAGGATCGGAGTCGGTCACTCACCGTCCCGGGATCGGAGTTGGGCAGTCACTGTCCCGGGATCAGTGATGGTCACTCACTGTCCCGGGATCGATGATGGTCAGTCACTGTCCTGGGATTGGAGTCGGTCACTCACTGTCCCGGGATCAGTGTTGGTCATTCACTGTCCAGATTCGGTGTTGGTCAGTCACTGTCCTGCGATCGGAGTCGGTCACTCACTGTTTCGGGAGTGGAATCGGTCACTCACTGTCCCGGAATCGGCGTGGGTCAGTCACTGTCCCGGGATCGGGGTCGGTCTGTCACTGTCCCGGAATCGGAGTTGGTCAGTCACTGTCCCGTGATCGGAGTGGGTCAGTCACTGTCCCAGGATCGGAGTCGGTCACTCACCGTCCCGGGATCGGAGTGGCTCAGACAGTGTCCTGGGATCGTTGACGGTCGGTCACTCACTGACCCGGCATGGGAGTTGGTCACTCACTGTCCTGGGATCGGAGTCGCTCAGTAACTGTCCCAGGAAAAGATTCGGTCACTCACTGTCACGGGATCGGAGTTGGACAGTCACTGTCCTGTGATCGCTTTCGGTCACTCACTGTGCCGGGATTGGAGTCGGTCCGTCACTGTCCCGGGATTGGTGTCGGTCACTCACTGTCCCGGGATCGGAGTTGGACAGTCACTTTTCCGGGATCAGTGTTGGTCAGTCACTGTCCTGGGATCGGAGTCGGTCACTCACTGTCCCGGGATCAGTGTCGGTCATTCACGGTCCTGAGATCAGTGTCGGTCAGTCACTGTCCCGAGATCGGATTTGGTCAGTCACTGTCCCGGGATTGGAGTCGGTCACTCACTGTCCCGGGATCGGTGTCGGTCAGTCAATGTCCCGGGATCGGAGTCGGTCAGTCACAGTCCCGGGATCGGTGATGGTCAGTCACTTTCCCGGGATCGGTGGTGGCCAGTCACAGACCGGGATCGGAGTCAGTCACTCACTAACCCGGGATCGGAGTTGGACAGTCACTGTCCCGGGATCAGTGATGGTCAGTCACTGTCCCGGGATCGGAGTCAGTCACGCACTGTCCCGCGATCGTAGTCAGTCAGGCACTGTCCTGGGCCGGAGTCGGTCAATCACTGTCCCGGGATCGGAGTCGGTCATTCACTGTTTCGGGAGCGGTGTCAGTCAATCACTGTCCCGGGATCGGCATGCGTCAGTCACTGTCCCGGGATCGGAGTCGTTCATTCACTGTCCTGGGATCGCAGTTGGTTACTCACTGTCCCGTGATCGGAGTTGGTCAGTCACTGTCACACGATCGGAGTCGCTCAGTAACTGTCCTGGGATCAGTGTCGGTCACTCACTGTCCCGGGATTGGAGTCGTTCAGTCAGTGTCCCGGGATCGGTGCCGGTCACTCACTGTCCCGGGATCGAGTTGGACAGTCACTTTCCCTGCATCAGTATTGGTCACTCACTGTCCTGGGATCGGTGTCGGGCAGTCACTGTCCCGGGATCAGTGTCGGTCAGTCACTGTTCCGAGATCGGAGTCGGTCAGTCACAGTCCCGGGATCGGTGATGGTCAGTCACTTTCCCGGGATCGGTGGTGGCCAGTCACAGACCGGGATCGGAGTCAGTCACTCACTAACCCGGGATCGGAGTTGGACAGTCACTGTCCCGGGATCAGTGATGGTCAGTCACTGTCCCGGGATCGGAGTCAGTCACGCACTGTCCCGCGATCGTAATCAGTCAGGCACTGTCCTGGGATCGGAGTCGGTCAATCACTGTCCCGGGATCGGTGTCGGTCATTAACTGTCCCAGAATTGGAGTCGGTCAGTCACTGTCCCGGGATCGGAGTCGGTCAGTCACTGTCCCGGGATCGGTGATGGTCAGTCACTGTCCCGGGATCGGTTGCGGTCAGTCACTGAACCGGGATCGGAGACGGTCACTCACTGTCCCGGGATCGGAGTCTGTCACTCACTGTCCCGGGATCGGAGTCAGTCAGGAACTTCCTGGGATCGGAGTTGGTCAGTCACTGTCCCGGGTTCAGAGTCGGTCACTCACTGTCCCAGGATCGGAGTCAGTCAATCACTGTCCTGAGATCGGAATGGGTCAGTCATTGTCCCGTGATCGGAGTCGGGCAGTCTCTGTCCCGGGATCGGAGCCGGGCAGTCACTATCCCGGGATCGGAGTCAGTCAGTCACTGCCCCGGGATCGGAGTTGGTCAATCACTGTCCCGGGATCGGTGTCGGTCATTTACTGTCCCAGAATTAGAGTCGTTCAGTCACTGTCCCGGGATCGGAGTCGGTCAGTCACTGTCCCGGGATCGGTGATGGTCAGTCACTGTCCCGGGATCGGATTCGGTCAGTCACTGTCCCGGGATCGGTGATGGTCAGTCACTGTCCCGGGATCGGTTGCGGTCAGTCACTGAACCGGGATCGGAGACGGTCACTCACTGTCCCGGGATCGGAGTCTGTCACTCACTGTCCCGGGATCGATGATGGTCAGTCACTGTCCTGGGATTGAAGTCGGTCACTCACTGTCCCGCGATCGGAGTCAGTCAGGAACTGTCCTGGGATCGGAGTTGGTCAGTCACTGTCCCGGGTTCAGAGTAGGTCACTCACTGTCCCAGGATCGGAGTCAGTCAATCACTGTCCTGAGATCGGAGTGGGTCAGTCATTGTCCCGTGATCGGAGTTGGTCAGTCACTGTCCCGGGATCGGAGTCGGGCAGTCACTATCCCGGGATCGAAGTCGGTCAGTCACTGTCCAGGGATCAAGGTCGGTCAGTCTCTGTCCCGCGATCGGAGTTGGTCATTCACTGTCCAGGGATCAGAGTTGGTCACTCACTTTCCCGGGATCGGAGTCGGTCACTCACTGACCCGAGATTGGAGTCGGTCACTCACTGTCCTGGGATCGAATTCAGTCAGACACTGTCCAGGGATTGGAGTCAGTCACTCACTGACCCTAGCTCGGTGTCGGTCAGTCACTGTCCCAGTTTTGGAGTCGGTCACTCACTGTCCTGGGATCAGAGTAGGTTAGTCTCTGTCCCGGGATCAGAGTCGGTCAGTCACTGTCCCTGGATGGGTGTCGGTAAGTCACTGTCCCGGGATTGGTGATGGTCAGTCACTCTCCCGGTATCGGAGTTGGTCAGTCACTGTCCCGGGATCGGAGTTGGGCAGTCACTGTCCTGGGATCGGATTCGGTCACTCACTGTCCTGCGATCGGAGTCGGTCAGTCACTGTCCCGGGATCAGTGTCGGTCAGTCACTGTCCAGAATCGGTGTTGGTCAGTCACTGTCCCGCGATCGGAGTCGGTCAGTAACTGACCCGCGATCGGAGTGGGTCAGTAGTGTCCCGGTATCAGAGTGGGTCAGTCACTGTCCCGGGATCGGAGTCGGCCAGTCACTGTCCCGGGATCGGAGTGGGTCAGGTACTGTCCTGGGATCGGTGACGGTCAGTCACTAACTTACATGGCATCGGAGTTGGTCCGTCACTGTCCCAGGATCGGAGTCGGTCAGTCACTGTCCCGGGATCGGAGTCGTTCACTCACTGTCCTGGGATCGGAGACGGTCAGTAACTGTCCCGGTATCGGAGTCGGTCAGTCACTCTCACGGTATCGGAGTTGGTCACTCACTGTCACGGGATCAGAGTCAGTCAGTCACTGTCCCGCGATCGGAGTCGGTCAGTAACTGTCCCAGGATCGGTGTCGGTCACTCACTGTCCCGGGATCGGAGTGGGTCAGTCAATGTCCCAGGATCGGTGTTGGTCAGTCACTGTCCCGGGATCGGAGTCGGTCATTCACTGTCCTGGGATCGGTGATGGTCAGTCACTGTCCCGGGATCGGAGTCGGTCAGTCACTGACCCAGGATCAGAGTCGGTCAGTCGTTGTCCCGAGATCGGAGTCAGTCAGGCATTGTCCCGGGATTTGATTCGGTCAATTACTGTCCCGGGATCGGAGTCGGTCAGTCACTGTCCCGGCTTCGGTGGTGGCCAGTCACTGACCCGGGATCGGAGTCGGTCACTCACTAACCCGGGATCGGAGTTGGTCAGTCACTGTCCCGGGATCGGTGACGGTCAGTCACTGTCCCGGGATCGGAGTCGGTCACGCACTGTCCCGCGATCGTAGTCAGTCAGGGACTGTCCAGGGATCGGAGTCGGTCAGTCACTGTCCCAGGATCGGAGTCGGTCACTCACTGTTTCGGGAGCGGAGTCGGTCAATCACTGTCCCGGGATCGGCGTGGGTCAGTCACTGTCCCGGGATCGGAGTCGTTCATTCACTGTCCTGGGATCGCAGTCGGTCACTCACTGTCCCGTGATCAGAGTTGGTCAGTCACTGTCCCGCGATCGGAGTCGGTCAGTAACTGTCCCAGGATCAGTGTCAGTCACTCACTCTCCCGGGATCGGAGTCATTCAGTCACTGTCCCGGGATTCGGTGTCGGTCACTCACTGTCCCGGGATCGAGTTGGACAGTCACTTTCCCTGCATCAGTATTGGTCACTCACTGTCCTGGGATTGGTGTCGGGCAGTCACTGTCCCGGGATCAGTGTCAGTCAGTCATTGTCCCGAGATCGGAGTCGGTCAGTCACTGTCCCGGGATCGGAGTCAGACAGTCACTGTCCCGGGATCGGAGTTGGTCAGTCACTGTCCCGGGATCGGTGTCTGTCATTAACTGTCCCAGGATTGGAGTCGGTCAGTCACTGTCCCGGGATCGGATTCGGTCAGTCACTGTCCCGGGATCGGTGATGGTCAGTCACTGTCCCGGGATCGGTTGCGGTCAGTCACTGAACCTGGATCGGAGTCGGTCACTCACTGTCCCGGGATCGGAGTCTGTCACTCACTGTCCCGGGATCGATGATGGTCAGTCACTGTCCCGGGATTGAAGTCGGTCACTCACTGTCCCGCGATCGGAGTCAGTCAGGAACTGTCCTGGGATCAGAGTCGGTCAGTCACTGTCCCGGGTTCAGAGTAGGTCACTTACTGTCCCAGGATCGGAGTCAGTCAATCACTGTCCTGAGATCGGAGTGGGTCAGTCATTGACCCGTGATCGGAGTCGGGCAGTCACTGTCCCGGGATCGGAGTCGGGCAGTCACTATCCCGGGATCGAAGTCGGTCAGTCACTGTCCAGGGATCAGAGTCGGTCAGTCACTGTCCCGCGATCGGTGTTGGTCATTCACTGTCCAGGGATCAGAGTCGGTCACTCACTTTCCCGGGATCGGAGTCGGTCACTCACTGACCCGAGATCGGAATCGGTCACTCACTGTCCCGGGATCGAAGTCAGTCAGGCACTGTCCAGGGATTGGAGTCAGTCACTCACTGACCCTAGCTCGGTGTCGGTCAGTCACTGTCCCAGTTTTGGAGTCGGTCACTCACTGTCCCGGGATCAGAGTAGGTTAGTCTCTGTCCCGGGATCAGAGTCGGTCAGTCACTGTCCCTGGATGGGTGTCGGTAAGTCACTGTCCCGGGATCGGTGATGGTCAGTCACTGTCCCGGTATCGGAGTTGGTCAGTCACTGTCCTGGGATCGGAGTTGGGCAGTCACTGTCCCGGGATCAGTGATGGTCACTTACTGTCCCGGGATCGATGATGGTCAGTCACTGTCCTGGGATTGGAGTCGGTCACTCACTGTCCCGGGATCAGTGTGGTCATTCACTGTCCAGAATCGGTGTTGGTCAGTCACTGTCCTGCGATCGGAGTCGGTCACTCACTGTTTCGGGAGTGGAATCGGTCACTCACTGTCCCGGAATCGGCGTGGGTCAGTCACTGTCCCGGGATCGGGGTCGGTCTGTCACTGTCCCGGAATCGGAGTTGGTCAGTCACTGTCCCGTGATCGGAGTGGGTCAGTCACTGTCCCAGGATCGGAGTCGGTCACTCACCGTCCCGGGATCGGAGTTGGGCAGTCACTGTCCCGGGATCAGTGATGGTCACTCACTGTCCCGGGATCGATGATGGTCAGTCACTGTCCTGGGATTGGAGTCGGTCACTCACTGTCCCGGGATCAGTGTTGGTCATTCACTGTCCAGAATCGGTGTTGGTCAGTCACTGTCCTGCGATCGGAGTCGGTCACTCACTGTTTCGGGAGTGGAATCGGTCACTCACTGTCCCGGAATCGGCGTGGGTCAGTCACTGTCCCGGGATCGGGGTCGGTCTGTCACTGTCCCGGAATCGGAGTTGGTCAGTCACTGTCCCGTGATCGGAGTGGGTCAGTCACTGTCCCAGGATCGGAGTCGGTCAGTCACTGTCCCGGGATCGGTGATGGTCAGTCACTGTCCCGGGATCGGTTGCGGTCAGTCACTGAACCGGGATCGGAGACGGTCACTCACTGTCCCGGGATCGGAGTCTGTCACTCACTGTCCCGGGATCGGAGTCAGTCAGGAACTGTCCTGGGATCGGAGTTGGTCAGTCACTGTCCCGGGTTCAGAGTCGGTCACTCACTGTCCCAGGATCGGAGTCAGTCAATCACTGTCCTGAGATCGGAGTGGGTCAGTCATTGTCCCGTGATCGGAGTCGGGCAGTCACTGTCCCGGGATCGGAGTCGGGCAGTCACTATCCCGGGATCGGAGTCAGTCAGTCACTGCCCCGGGATCGGAGTTGGTCAATCACTGTCCCGGGATCGGTGTCGGTCATTTACTGTCCCAGAATTAGAGTCGGTCAGTCACTGTCCCGGGATCAGAGTCGGTCAGTCACTGTCCCGGGATCGGTGATGGTCAGTCACTGTCCCGGGATCGGTTGCGGTCAGTCACTGAACCGGGATCGGAGACGGTCACTCACTGTCCCGGGATCGGAGTCTGTCACTCACTGTCCCGGGATCGATGATGGTCAGTCACTGTCCTGGGATTGAAGTCGGTCACTCACTGTCCCGCGATCGGAGTCAGTCAGGAACTGTCCTGGGATCGGAGTTGGTCAGTCACTGTCCCGGGTTCAGAGTAGGTCACTCACTGTCCCAGGATCGGAGTCAGTCAATCACTGTCCTGAGATCGGAGTGGGTCAGTCATTGTCCCGTGATCGGAGTTGGTCAGTCACTGTCCCGGGATCGGAGTCGGGCAGTCACTATCCCGGGATCGAAGTCGGTCAGTCACTGTCCAGGGATCAAGGTCGGTCAGTCTCTGTCCCGCGATCGGAGTTGGTCATTCACTGTCCAGGGATCAGAGTTGGTCACTCACTTTCCCGGGATCGGAGTCGGTCACTCACTGACCCGAGATTGGAGTCGGTCACTCACTGTCCTGGGATCGAATTCAGTCAGACACTGTCCAGGGATTGGAGTCAGTCACTCACTGACCCTAGCTCGGTGTCGGTCAGTCACTGTCCCAGTTTTGGAGTCGGTCACTCACTGTCCTGGGATCAGAGTAGGTTAGTCTCTGTCCCGGGATCAGAGTCGGTCAGTCACTGTCCCTGGATGGGTGTCGGTAAGTCACTGTCCCGGGATCGGTGATGGTCAGTCACTCTCCCGGTATCGGAGTTGGTCAGTCACTGTCCCGGGATCGGAGTTGGGCAGTCACTGTCCTGGGATCGGATTCGGTCACTCACTGTCCTGCGATCGGAGTCGGTCAGTCACTGTCCCGGGATCAGTGTCGGTCAGTCACTGTCCAGAATCGGTGTTGGTCAGTCACTGTCCCGCGATCGGAGTCGGTCAGTAACTGACCCGCGATCGGAGTGGGTCAGTAGTGTCCCGGTATCAGAGTGGGTCAGTCACTGTCCCGGGATCGGAGTCGGCCAGTCACTGTCCCGGGATCGGAGTGTGTCAGATACTGTCCTGGGATCGGTGACGGTCAGTCACTAACTTACATGGCATCGGAGTTGGTCCGTCACTGTCCCAGGATCGGAGTCGGTCAGTCACTGTCCCGGGATCGGAGTCGTTCACTCACTGTCCTGGGATCGGAGACGGTCAGTAACTGTCCCGGTATCGGAGTCGGTCAGTCACTCTCACGGTATCGGAGTTGGTCACTCACTGTCACGGGATCAGAGTCAGTCAGTCACTGTCCCGCGATCGGAGTCGGTCAGTAACTGTCCCAGGATCGGTGTCGGTCACTCATTGTCCCGGGATCGGAGTGGGTCAGTCAATGTCCCAGGATCGGTGTTGGTCAGTCACTGTCCCGGGATCGGAGTCGGTCATTCACTGTCCTGGGATCGGTGATGGTCAGTCACTGTCCCGGGATCGGAGTCGGTCAGTCACTGACCCAGGATCAGAGTCGGTCAGTCGTTGTCCCGAGATCGGAGTCAGTCAGGCATTGTCCCGGGATTTGATTCGGTCAATTACTGTCCCGGGATCGGAGTCGGTCAGTCACTGTCCCGGCTTCGGTGGTGGCCAGTCACTGACCCGGGATCGGAGTCGGTCACTCACTAACCCGGGATCGGAGTTGGTCAGTCACTGTCCCGGGATCGGTGACGGTCA
Source organism: Carcharodon carcharias (assembly GCF_017639515.1). Taxonomy (NCBI): domain Eukaryota; kingdom Metazoa; phylum Chordata; class Chondrichthyes; order Lamniformes; family Lamnidae; genus Carcharodon; species Carcharodon carcharias. The sequence goes on from NW_024470624.1 coordinate 9,685,715, forward strand.
GTCACTGTCCCGGGATCGGAGTCGGTCACGCACTGTCCCGCGATCGTAGTCAGTCAGGGACTGTCCAGGGATCGGAGTCGGTCAGTCACTGTCCCAGGATCGGAGTCGGTCACTCACTGTTTCGGGAGCGGAGTCGGTCAATCACTGTCCCGGGATCGGCGTGGGTCAGTCACTGTCCCGGGATCGGAGTCGTTCATTCACTGTCCTGGGATCGCAGTCGGTCACTCACTGTCCCGTGATCAGAGTTGGTCAGTCACTGTCCCGCGATCGGAGTCGGTCAGTAACTGTCCCAGGATCAGTGTCAGTCACTCACTCTCCCGGGATCGGAGTCGTTCAGTCACTGTCCCGGGATTCGGTGTCGGTCACTCACTGTCCCGGGATCGAGTTGGACAGTCACTTTCCCTGCATCAGTATTGGTCACTCACTGTCCTGGGATTGGTGTCGGGCAGTCACTGTCCCGGGATCAGTGTCGGTCAGTCATTGTCCCGAGATCGGAGTCGGTCAGTCACTGTCCCGGGATCGGAGTCAGACAGTCACTGTCCCGGGATCGGAGTTGGTCAGTCACTGTCCCGGGATCGGTGTCTGTCATTAACTGTCCCAGGATTGGAGTCGGTCAGTCACTGTCCCGGGATCGGATTCGGTCAGTCACTGTCCCGGGATCGGTGATGGTCAGTCACTGTCCCGGGATCGGTTGCGGTCAGTCACTGAACCTGGATCGGAGTCGGTCACTCACTGTCCTGCGATCGGAGTCGGTCACTCACTGTCCCAGGATCGGAGTCAGTCAATCACTGTCCTGAGATCGGAGTGGGTCAGTCATTGTCCCGTGATCGGAGTCGGGCAGTCACTGTCCCGGGATCGGAGTCGGGCAGTCACTATCCCGGGATCGGAGTCAGTCAGTCACTGCCCCGGGATCGGAGTTGGTCAATCACTGTCCCGGGATCGGTGTCGGTCATTTACTGTCCCAGAATTAGAGTCGGTCAGTCACTGTCCCGGGATCGGAGTCGGTCAGTCACTGTCCCGGGATCGGTGATGGTCAGTCACTGTCCCGGGATCGGTTGCGGTCAGTCACTGAACCGGGATCGGAGACGGTCACTCACTGTCCCGGGATCGGAGTCTGTCACTCACTGTCCCGGGATCGATGATGGTCAGTCACTGTCCTGGGATTGAAGTCGGTCACTCACTGTCCCGCGATCGGAGTCAGTCAGGAACTGTCCTGGGATCGGAGTTGGTCAGTCACTGTCCCGGGTTCAGAGTAGGTCACTCACTGTCCCAGGATCGGAGTCAGTCAATCACTGTCCTGAGATCGGAGTGGGTCAGTCATTGTCCCGTGATCGGAGTTGGTCAGTCACTGTCCCGGGATCGGAGTCGGGCAGTCACTATCCCGGGATCGAAGTCGGTCAGTCACTGTCCAGGGATCAAGGTCGGTCAGTCTCTGTCCCGCGATCGGAGTTGGTCATTCACTGTCCAGGGATCAGAGTTGGTCACTCACTTTCCCGGGATCGGAGTCGGTCACTCACTGACCCGAGATTGGAGTCGGTCACTCACTGTCCTGGGATCGAATTCAGTCAGACACTGTCCAGGGATTGGAGTCAGTCACTCACTGACCCTAGCTCGGTGTCGGTCAGTCACTGTCCCAGTTTTGGAGTCGGTCACTCACTGTCCTGGGATCAGAGTAGGTTAGTCTCTGTCCCGGGATCAGAGTCGGTCAGTCACTGTCCCTGGATGGGTGTCGGTAAGTCACTGTCCCGGGATCGGTGATGGTCAGTCACTCTCCCGGTATCGGAGTTGGTCAGTCACTGTCCCGGGATCGGAGTTGGGCAGTCACTGTCCTGGGATCGGATTCGGTCACTCACTGTCCTGCGATCGGAGTCGGTCAGTCACTGTCCCGGGATCAGTGTCGGTCAGTCACTGTCCAGAATCGGTGTTGGTCAGTCACTGTCCCGCGATCGGAGTCGGTCAGTAACTGACCCGCGATCGGAGTGGGTCAGTAGTGTCCCGGTATCAGAGTGGGTCAGTCACTGTCCCGGGATCGGAGTCGGCCAGTCACTGTCCCGGGATCGGAGTGTGTCAGATACTGTCCTGGGATCGGTGACGGTCAGTCACTAACTTACATGGCATCGGAGTTGGTCCGTCACTGTCCCAGGATCGGAGTCGGTCAGTCACTGTCCCGGGATCGGAGTCGTTCACTCACTGTCCTGGGATCGGAGACGGTCAGTAACTGTCCCGGTATCGGAGTCGGTCAGTCACTCTCACGGTATCGGAGTTGGTCACTCACTGTCACGGGATCAGAGTCAGTCAGTCACTGTCCCGCGATCGGAGTCGGTCAGTAACTGTCCCAGGATCGGTGTCGGTCACTCATTGTCCCGGGATCGGAGTGGGTCAGTCAATGTCCCAGGATCGGTGTTGGTCAGTCACTGTCCCGGGATCGGAGTCGGTCATTCACTGTCCTGGGATCGGTGATGGTCAGTCACTGTCCCGGGATCGGAGTCGGTCAGTCACTGACCCAGGATCAGAGTCGGTCAGTCGTTGTCCCGAGATCGGAGTCAGTCAGGCATTGTCCCGGGATTTGATTCGGTCAATTACTGTCCCGGGATCGGAGTCGGTCAGTCACTGTCCCGGCTTCGGTGGTGGCCAGTCACTGACCCGGGATCGGAGTCGGTCACTCACTAACCCGGGATCGGAGTTGGTCAGTCACTGTCCCGGGATCGGTGACGGTCAGTCACTGTCCCGGGATCGGAGTCGGTCACGCACTGTCCCGCGATCGTAGTCAGTCAGGGACTGTCCAGGGATCGGAGTCGGTCAGTCACTGTCCCAGGATCGGAGTCGGTCACTCACTGTTTCGGGAGCGGAGTCGGTCAATCACTGTCCCGGGATCGGCGTGGGTCAGTCACTGTCCCGGGATCGGAGTCGTTCATTCACTGTCCTGGGATCGCAGTCGGTCACTCACTGTCCCGTGATCAGAGTTGGTCAGTCACTGTCCCGCGATCGGAGTCGGTCAGTAACTGTCCCAGGATCAGTGTCAGTCACTCACTCTCCCGGGATCGGAGTCGTTCAGTCACTGTCCCGGGATTCGGTGTCGGTCACTCACTGTCCCGGGATCGAGTTGGACAGTCACTTTCCCTGCATCAGTATTGGTCACTCACTGTCCTGGGATTGGTGTCGGGCAGTCACTGTCCCGGGATCAGTGTCGGTCAGTCATTGTCCCGAGATCGGAGTCGGTCAGTCACTGTCCCGGGATCGGAGTCAGACAGTCACTGTCCCGGGATCGGAGTTGGTCAGTCACTGTCCCGGGATCGGTGTCTGTCATTAACTGTCCCAGGATTGGAGTCGGTCAGTCACTGTCCCGGGATCGGATTCGGTCAGTCACTGTCCCGGGATCGGTGATGGTCAGTCACTGTCCCGGGATCGGTTGCGGTCAGTCACTGAACCTGGATCGGAGTCGGTCACTCACTGTCCCGGGATCGGAGTCTGTCACTCACTGTCCCGGGATCGATGATGGTCAGTCACTGTCCCGGGATTGAAGTCGGTCACTCACTGTCCCGCGATCGGAGTCAGTCAGGAACTGTCCTGGGATCAGAGTCGGTCAGTCACTGTCCCGGGTTCAGTGTAGGTCACTTACTGTCCCAGGATCGGAGTCAGTCAATCACTGTCCTGAGATCGGAGTGGGTCAGTCATTGACCCGTGATCGGAGTCGGGCAGTCACTGTCCCGGGATAGGAGTCGGGCAGTCACTATCCCGGGATCGAAGTCGGTCAGTCACTGTCCAGGGATCAGAGTCGGTCAGTCACTGTCCCGCGATCGGTGTTGGTCATTCACTGTCCAGGGATCAGAGTCGGTCACTCACTTTCCCGGGATCGGAGTCGGTCACTCACTGACCCGAGATCGGAATCGGTCACTCACTGTCCCGGGATCGAAGTCAGTCAGGCACTGTCCAGGGATTGGAGTCAGTCACTCACTGACCCTAGCTGGGTGTCGGTCAGTCACTGTCCCAGTTTTGGAGTCGGTCACTCACTGTCCCGGGATCAGAGTAGGTTAGTCTCTGTCCCGGGATCAGAGTCGGTCAGTCACTGTCCCTGGATGGGTGTCGGTAAGTCACTGTCCCGGGATCGGTGATGGTCAGTCACTGTCCCGGTATCGGAGTTGGTCAGTCACTGTCCCGAGATCGGAGTTGGGCAGTCACTGTCCCGGGATCAGTGATGGTCACTTACTGTCCCGGGATCGATGATGGTCAGTCACTGTCCTGGGATTGGAGTCGGTCACTCACTGTCCCGGGATCAGTGTTGGTCATTCACTGTCCAGAATCGGTGTTGGTCAGTCACTGTCCTGCGATCGGAGTCGGTCACTCACTGTTTCGGGAGTGGAATCGGTCACTCACTGTCCCGGAATCGGCGTGGGTCAGTCACTGTCCCGGGATCGGGGTCGGTCTGTCACTGTCCCGGAATCGGAGTTGGTCAGTCACTGTCCCGTGATCGGAGTGGGTCAGTCACTGTCCCAGGATCGGAGTCGGTCACTCACCGTCCCGGGATCGGAGTTGGGCAGTCACTGTCCCGGGATCAGTGATGGTCACTCACTGTCCCGGGATCGATGATGGTCAGTCACTGTCCTGGGATTGGAGTCGGTCACTCACTGTCCCGGGATCAGTGTTGGTCATTCACTGTCCAGAATCGGTGTTGGTCAGTCACTGTCCTGCGATCGGAGTCGGTCACTCACTGTTTCGGGAGTGGAATCGGTCACTCACTGTCCCGGAATCGGCGTGGGTCAGTCACTGTCCCGGGATCGGGGTCGGTCAGTCACTGTCCCGGGATCGGAGTCGGTCAGTCACTGTCCCGGGATCGGAGTGGGTCAGTCACTGTCCCAGGATCGGAGTCGGTCACTCACCGTCCCGGGATCGGAGTGGCTCAGACAGTGTCCTGGGATCGTTGACGGTCGGTCACTCACTGACCCGGCATGGGAGTTGGTCACTCACTGTCCTGGGATCGGAGTCGCTCAGTAACTGTCCCAGGAAAAGATTCGGTCACTCACTGTCACGGGATCGGAGTTGGACAGTCACTGTCCTGTGATCGCTTTCGGTCACTCACTGTGCCGGGATTGGAGTCGGTCCGTCACTGTCCCGGGATTGGTGTCGGTCACTCACTGTCCCGGGATCGGAGTTGGACAGTCACTTTTCCAGGATCAGTGTTGGTCAGTCACTGTCCTGGGATCGGAGTCGGTCACTCACTGTCCCGGGATCAGTGTCGGTCATTCACGGTCCTGAGATCAGTGTCGGTCAGTCACTGTCCCGAGATCGGATCTGGTCAGTCACTGTCCCGGGATCGGAGTCGGTCACTCACTGTCCCGGGATCGGTGTCGGTCAGTCAATGTCCCGGGATCGGAGTCGGTCAGTCACAGTCCCGGGATCGGTGATGGTCAGTCACTTTCCCGGGATCGGTGGTGGCCAGTCACAGACCGGGATCGGAGTCAGTCACTCACTAACCCGGGATCGGAGTTGGACAGTCACTGTCCCGGGATCAGTGATGGTCAGTCACTGTCCCGGGATCGGTGACGGTCAGTCACTGTCCCGGGATCGGAGTCAGTCACGCACTGTCCCGCGATCGTAGTCAGTCAGGCACTGTCCTGGGATCGGAGTCGGTCAATCACTGTCCCGGGATCGGAGTCTTTCATTCACTGTTTCGGGAGCGGTGTCAGTCAATCACTGTCCCGGGATCGGCATGCGTCAGTCACTGTCCCGGGATCGGAATCGTTCATTCACTGTCCTGGGATCGCAGTCGGTTACTCACTGTCCCGTGATCGGAGTTGGTCAGTCACTGTCACACGATCGGAGTCGCTCAGTAACTGTCCTGGGATCAGTGTCGGTCACTCACTGTCCCGGGATCGGAGTCGTTCAGTCAGTGTCCCGGGATCGGTGCCGGTCACTCACTGTCCCGGGATCGAGTTGGACAGTCACTTTCCCTGCATCAGTATTGGTCACTCACTGTCCTGGGATCGGTGTCGGGCAGTCACTGTCCCGGGATCAGTGTCGGTCAGTCACTGTTCCGAGATCGGAGTCGGTCAGTCACTGTCCCGGGATCGGAGTCAGTCAGTCACTGCCCCGGGATCGGAGTTGGTCAATCACTGTCCCGGGATCGGTGTCGGTCATTAACTGTCCCAGAATTGGAGTCGGTCAGTCACTGTCCCGGGATCGGTGTCGGTCAGTCACAGTCCCGGGATCGGTGATGGTCAGTCACTGTCCCGGGATCGGTTGCGGTCAGTCACTGAACCGGGATCGGAGACGGTCACTCACTGTCCCGGGATCGGAGTCTGTCACTCACTGTCCCGGGATCGGAGTCAGTCAGGAACTGTCCTGGGATCGGAGTTGGTCAGTCACTGTCCCGGGTTCAGAGTCGGTCACTCACTGTCCCAGGATCGGAGTCAGTCAATCACTGTCCTGAGATCGGAGTGGGTCAGTCATTGTCCCGTGATCGGAGTCGGGCAGTCACTGTCCCGGGATCGGAGTCGGGCAGTCACTATCCCGGGATCGGAGTCAGTCAGTCACTGCCCCGGGATCGGAGTTGGTCAATCACTGTCCCGGGATCGGTGTCGGTCATTTACTGTCCCAGAATTGGAGTCGGTCAGTCACTGTCCCGGGATCGGAGTCGGTCAGTCACTGTCCCGGGATCGGTGATGGTCAGTCACTGTCCCGGGATCGGTTGCGGTCAGTCACTGAACCGGGATCGGAGACGGTCACTCACTGTCCCGGGATCGGAGTCTGTCACTCACTGTCCCGGGATCGATGATGGTCAGTCACTGTCCTGGGATTGAAGTCGGTCACTCACTGTCCCGCGATCGGAGTCAGTCAGGAACTGTCCTGGGATCGGAGTTGGTCAGTCACTGTCCCGGGTTCAGAGTAGGTCACTCACTGTCCCAGGATCGGAGTCAGTCAATCACTGTCCTGAGATCGGAGTGGGTCAGTCATTGTCCCGTGATCGGAGTTGGTCAGTCACTGTCCCGGGATCGGAGTCGGGCAGTCACTATCCCGGGATCGAAGTCGGTCAGTCACTGTCCAGGGATCAGAGTCGGTCAGTCACTGTCCCGCGATCGGAGTTGGTTATTCACTGTCCAGGGATCAGAGTCGGTCACTCACTTTCCCGGGATCGGAGTCGGTCACTCACTGACCCGAGATCGGAATCGGTCACTCACTGTCCTGGGATCGAATTCAGTCAGACACTGTCCAGGGATTGGAGTCAGTCACTCACTGACCCTAGCTCGGTGTCGGTCAGTCACTGTCCCAGTTTTGGAGTCGGTCACTCACTGTCCTGGGATCAGAGTAGGTTAGTCTCTGTCCCGGGATCAGAGTCGGTCAGTCACTGTCCCTGGATGGGTGTCGGTAAGTCACTGTCCCGGGATCGGTGATGGTCAGTCACTCTCCCGGTATCGGAGTTGGTCAGTCACTGTCCCGGGATCGGAGTTGGGCAGTCACTGTCCTGGGATCGGATTCGGTCACTCACTGTCCTGCGATCGGAGTCGGTCAGTCACTGTCCCGGGATCAGTGTCGGTCATTCACTGTCCAGAATCGGTGTTGGTCAGTCACTGTCCTGCGATCGGAGTCGGTCACTCACTGTTTCGGGAGTGGAATCGGTCACTCACTGTCCCGGAATCGGCGTGGGTCAGTCACTGTCCCGGGATCGGGGTCGGTCTGTCACTGTCCCGGAATCGGAGTTGGTCAGTCACTGTCCCGTGATCGGAGTGGGTCAGTCACTGTCCCAGGATCGGAGTCGGTCACTCACCGTCCCGGGATCGGAGTGGCTCAGACAGTGTCCTGGGATCGTTGACGGTCGGTCACTCACTGACCCGGCATGGGAGTTGGTCACTCACTGTCCTGGGATCGGAGTCGCTCAGTAACTGTCCCAGGAAAAGATTCGGTCACTCACTGTCACGGGATCGGAGTTGGACAGTCACTGTCCTGTGATCGCTTTCGGTCACTCACTGTGCCGGGATTGGAGTCAGTCCGTCACTGTCCCGGGATTGGTGTCGGTCACTCACTGTCCCGGGATCGGAGGTGGACAGTCACTTTTCCGGGATCAGTGTTGGTCAGTCACTGTCCTGGGATCGGAGTCGGTCACTCACTGTCCCGGGATCAGTGTCGGTCATTCACGGTCCTGAGATCAGTGTCGGTCAGTCACTGTCCCGAGATCGGATTTGGTCAGTCACTGTCCCGGGATCGGAGTCGGTCACTCACTGTCCCGGGATCGGTGTCGGTCAGTCAATGTCCCGGGATCGGAGTCGGTCAGTCTCAGTCCCAGGATCGGTGATGGTCAGTCACTTTCCCGGGATCGGTGGTGGCCAGTCACAGACCGGGATCGGAGTCAGTCACTCACTAACCCGGGATCGGAGTTGGACAGTCACTGTCCCAGGATCAGTGATGGTCAGTCACTGTCCCGGGATCGGAGTCAGTCACGCACTGTCCCGCGATCGTAGTCAGTCAGGCACTGTCCTGGGATCGGAGTCGGTCAATCACTGTCCCGGGATCGGAGTCGGTCATTCACTGTTTCGGGAGCGGTGTCAGTCAATCACTGTCCCGGGATCGGCATGCGTCAGTCACTGTCCCGGGATCGGAGTAGTTCATTCACTGTCCTGGGATCGCAGTCGGTTACTCACTGTCCCGTGATCGGAGTTGGTCAGTCACTGTCACACGATCGGAGTCGCTCAGTAACTGTCCTGGGATCAGTGTCGGTCACTCACTGTCCCGGGATCGGAGTCGTTCAGTCAGTGTCCCGGGATCGGTGCCGGTCACTCACTGTCCCGGGATCGAGTTGGACAGTCACTTTCCCTGCATCAGTATTGGTCACTCACTGTCCTGGGATCGGTGTCGGGCAGTCACTGTCCCGGGATCAGTGTCGGTCAGTCACTGTTCCGAGATCGGAGTCGGTCAGTCACTGTCCCGGGATCGGAGTCAGTCAGTCACTGCCCCGGGATCGGAGTTGGTCAATCACTGTCCCGGGATCGGTGTCGGTCATTAACTGTCCCAGAATTGGAGTCGGTCAGTCACTGTCCCGGGATCGGAGTCGGTCAGTCACTGTCCCGGGATCGGTGATGGTCAGTCACTGTCCCGGGATCGGTTGCGGTCAGTCACTGAACCGGGATCGGAGACGGTCACTCACTGTCCCGGGATCGGAGTCTGTCACTCACTGTCCCGGGATCGGAGTCAGTCAGGAACTGTCCTGGGATCGGAGTTGGTCAGTCACTGTCCCGGGTTCAGAGTCGGTCACTCACTGTCCCAGGATCGGAGTCAGTCAATCACTGTTCTGAGATCGGAGTGGGTCAGTCATTGTACCGTGATCGGAGTCGGGCAGTCACTGTCCCGGGATCGGAGTCGGGCAGTCACTATCCCGGGATCGGAGTCAGTCAGTCACTGCCCCGGGATCGGAGTTGGTCAATCACTGTCCCGGGATCGGTGTCGGTCATTTACTGTCCCAGAATTGGAGTCGGTCAGTCACTGTCCCGGGATCGGAGTCGGTCAGTCACTGTCCCGGGATCGGTGATGGTCAGTCACTGTCCCGGGATCGGTTGCGGTCAGTCACTGAACCGGGATCGGAGACGGTCACTCACTGTCCCGGGATCGGAGTCTGTCACTCACTGTCCCGGGATCGATGATGGTCAGTCACTGTCCTGGGATTGAAGTCGGTCACTCACTGTCCCGCGATCGGAGTCAGTCAGGAACTGTCCTGGGATCGGAGTTGGTCAGTCACTGTCCCGGGTTCAGAGTAGGTCACTCACTGTCCCAGGATCGGAGTCAGTCAATCACTGTCCTGAGATCGGAGTGGGTCAGTCATTGTCCCGTGATCGGAGTTGGTCAGTCACTGTCCCGGGATCGGAGTCGGGCAGTCACTATCCCGGGATCGAAGTCGGTCAGTCACTGTCCAGGGATCAGAGTCGGTCAGTCACTGTCCCGCGATCGGAGTTGGTCATTCACTGTCCAGGGATCAGAGTCGGTCACTCACTTTCCCGGGATCGGAGTCGGTCACTCACTGACCCGAGATCGGAGTCGGTCACTCACTGTCCTGGGATCGAATTCAGTCAGACACTGTCCAGGGATTGGAGTCAGTCACTCACTGACCCTAGCTCGGTGTCGGTCAGTCACTGTCCCAGTTTTGGAGTCGGTCACTCACTGTCCTGGGATCAGAGTAGGTTAGTCTCTGTCCCGGGATCAGAGTCGGTCAGTCACTGTCCCTGGATGGGTGTCGGTAAGTCACTGTCCCGGGATCGGTGATGGTCAGTCACTCTCCCGGTATCGGAGTTGGTCAGTCACTGTCCCGGGATCGGAGTTGGGCAGTCACTGTCCTGGGATCGGATTCGGTCACTCACTGTCCTGCGATCGGAGTCGGTCAGTCACTGTCCCGGGATCAGTGTCGGTCAGTCACTGTCCAGAATCGGTGTTGGTCAGTCACTGTCCCGCGATCGGAGTCGGTCAGTAACTGACCCGCGATCGGAATGGGTCAGTAGTGTCCCGGTATCAGAGTGGGTCAGTCACTGTCCCGGGATCGGAGTCGGCCAGTCACTGTCCCGGGATCGGAGTGGGTCAGATACTGTCCTGGGATCGGTGACGGTCAGTCACTAACTTACATGGCATCGGAGTTGGTCCGTCACTGTCCCAGGATCGGAGTCGGTCAGTCACTGTCCCGGGATCGGAGTCGTTCACTCACTGTCCTGGGATCGGAGACGGTCAGTAACTGTCCCGGTATCGGAGTCGGTCAGTCACTCTCACGGTATCGGAGTTGGTCACTCACTGTCACGGGATCAGAGTCAGTCAGTCACTGTCCCGCGATCGGAGTCGGTCAGTAACTGTCCCAGGATCGGTGTCGGTCACTCACTGTCCCGGGATCGGAGTGGGTCAGTCAATGTCCCAGGATCGGTGTTGGTCAGTCACTGTCCCGGGATCGGAGTCGGTCATTCACTGTCCTGGGATCGGTGATGGTCAGTCACTGTCCCGGGATCGGAGTCGGTCAGTCACTGACCCAGGATCAGAGTCGGTCAGTCGTTGTCCCGAGATCGGAGTCAGTCAGGCATTGTCCCGGGATTTGATTCGGTCAATTACTGTCCCGGGATCGGAGTCGGTCAGTCACTGTCCCGGCTTCGGTGGTGGCCAGTCACTGACCCGGGATCGGAGTCGGTCACTCACTAACCCGGGATCGGAGTTGGTCAGTCACTGTCCCGGGATAGGTGACGGTCAGTCACTGTCCCGGGATCGGAGTCGGTCACGCACTGTCCCGCGATCGTAGTCAGTCAGGGACTGTCCAGGGATCGGAGTCGGTCAGTCACTGTCCCAGGATCGGAGTCGGTCACTCACTGTTTCGGGAGCGGAGTCGGTCAATCACTGTCCCGGGATCGGCGTGGGTCAGTCACTGTCCCGGGATCGGAGTCGTTCATTCACTGTCCTGGGATCGCAGTCGGTCACTCACTGTCCCGTGATCAGAGTTGGTCAGTCACTGTCCCGCGATCGGAGTCGGTCAGTAACTGTCCCAGGATCAGTGTCAGTCACTCACTCTCCCGGGATCGGAGTCGTTCAGTCACTGTCCCGGGATTCGGTGTCGGTCACTCACTGTCCCGGGATCGAGTTGGACAGTCACTTTCCCTGCATCAGTATTGGTCACTCACTGTCCTGGGATTGGTGTCGGGCAGTCACTGTCCCGGGATCAGTGTCGGTCAGTCATTGTCCCGAGATCGGAGTCGGTCAGTCACTGTCCCGGGATCGGAGTCAGACAGTCACTGTCCCGGGATCGGAGTTGGTCAGTCACTGTCCCGGGATCGGTGTCTGTCATTAACTGTCCCAGGATTGGAGTCGGTCAGTCACTGTCCCGGGATCGGATTCGGTCAGTCACTGTCCCGGGATCGGTGATGGTCAGTCACTGTCCCGGGATCGGTGGCGGTCAGTCACTGAACCTGGATCGGAGTCGGTCACTCACTGTCCCGGGATCGGAGTCTGTCACTCACTGTCCCGGGATCGATGATGGTCAAGCACTGTCCCGGGATTGAAGTCGGTCACTCACTGTCCCGCGATCGGAGTCAGTCAGGAACTGTCCTGGGATCAGAGTCGGTCAGTCACTGTCCCGGGTTCAGAGTAGGTCACTCACTGTCCCAGGATCGGAGTCAGTCAGTCACTGTCCTGAGATCGGAGTGGGTCAGTCATTGACCCGTGATCGGAGTCGGGCAGTCACTGTCCCGGGATCGGAGTCGGGCAGTCACTATCCCGGGATCGAAGTCGGTCAGTCACTGTCCAGGGATCAGAGTCGGTCAGTCACTGTCCCGCGATCGGTGTTGGTCATTCACTGTCCAGGGATCAGAGTCGGTCACTCACTTTCCCGGGATCGGAGTCGGTCACTCACTGACCCGAGATCGGAATCGGTCACTCACTGTCCCGGGATCGAAGTCAGTCAGGCACTGTCCAGGGATTGGAGTCAGTCACTCACTGACCCTAGCTCGGTGTCGGTCAGTCACTGTCCCAGTTTTGGAGTCGGTCACTCACTGTCCTGGGATCAGAGTAGGTTAGTCTCTGTCCCGGGATCAGAGTCGGTCAGTCACTGTCCCTGGATGGGTGTCGGTAAGTCACTGTCCCGGGATCGGTGATGGTCAGTCACTGTCCCGGTATCGGAGTTGGTCAGTCACTGTCCCGGGATCGGAGTTGGGCAGTCACTGTCCCGGGATCAGTGATGGTCACTCACTGTCCCGGGATCGATGATGGTCAGTCACTGTCCTGGGATTGGAGTCGGTCACTCACTGTCCCGGGATCAGTGTTGGTCATTCACTGTCCAGAATCGGTGTTGGTCAGTCACTGTCCTGCGATCGGAGTCGGTCACTCACTGTTTCGGGAGTGGAATCGGTCACTCACTGTTCCGGAATCGGCGTGGGTCAGTCACTGTCCCGGGTTCGGGGTCGGTCTGTCACTGTCCCGGAATCGGAGTTGGTCAGTCACTGTCCCGTGATCGGAGTGGGTCAGTCACTGTCCCAGGATCGGAGTCGGTCACTCACCGTCCCGGGATCGGAGTGGCTCAGACAGTGTCCTGGGATCGTTGACGGTCGGTCACTCACTGACCCAGCATGGGAGTTGGTCAGTCACTGTCCCGGGATCGGAGTCGGTCAAGCACTGTCCTGGGATCGGAGTCGCTCAGTAACTGTCCCAGGAAAAGATTCGGTCACTCTCTGTCACGGGATCGGAGTTGGACAGTCACTGTCCTGTGATCGCTTTCGGTCACTCACTGTCCCGGGATTGGAGTCGGTCCGTCACTGTCCCGGGATCGGTGTCGGTCACTCACTGTCCCGGGATCGGAGTTGGACAGTCACTTTTCCGGGATCAGTGTTGGTCAGTCACTGTCCTGGGATCGGAGTCGGTCACTCACTGTCCCGGGATCAGTGTCGGTCATTCACGGTCCTGAGATCAGTGTCGGTCAGTCACTGTCCCGAGATCAGATTTGGTCAGTCACTGTCCCGGGATCGGAGTCGGTCACTCACTGTCCCGGGATCGGTGTCGGTCAGTCAATGTCCCGAGATCGGAGTCGGTCAGTCACAGTCCCGGGATCGGTGATGGTCAGTCACTTTCCCGGGATCGGTGGTGGCCAGTCACAGACCGGGATCGGAGTCAGTCACTCACTAACCCGGGATCGGAGTTGGACAGTCACTGTCCCGGGATCAGTGATGGTCAGTCACTGTCCCGGGATCGGAGTCAGTCACGCACTGTCCCGCGATCGTAGTCAGTCAGGCACTGTCCTGGGATCGGAGTCGGTCAATCACTGTCCCGGGATCGGAGTCGGTCATTCACTGTTTCGGGAGCGGTGTCAGTCAATCACTGTCCCGGGATCGGCATGCGTCAGTCACTGTCCCGGGATCGGAGTCGTTCATTCACTGTCCTGGGATCGCAGTCGGTTACTCACTGTCCCGTGATCGGAGTTGGTCAGTCACTGTCACACGATCGGAGTCGCTCAGTAACTGTCCTGGGATCAGTGTCGGTCACTCACTGTCCCGGGATCGGAGTCGTTCAGTCAGTGTCCCGGGATCGGTGCCGGTCACTCACTGTCCCGGGATCGAGTTGGACAGTCACTTGCCCTGCATCAGTATTGGTCACTCACTGTCCTGGGATCGGTGTCGGGCAGTCACTGTCCCGGGATCGGTGTCGGTCAGTCACTGTTCCGAGATCGGAGTCGGTCAGTCACTGTCCCGGGAATGGAGTCAGTCAGTCACTGTCCCGGGATCGGAGTTGGTCAATCACTGTCCCGGGATCGGTGTCGGTCATTAACTGTCCCAGAATTGGAGTCGGTCAGTCACTGTCCCGGGATCGGAGTCGGTCAGTCACTGTCCCGGGATCGGTGATGGTCAGTCACTGTCCCGGGATCGGTTGCGGTCAGTCACTGAACCGGGATCGGAGACGGTCACTCACTGTCCCGGGATCGGAGTCTGTCACTCACTGTCCCGGGATCGGAGTCAGTCAGGAACTGTCCTGGGATCGGAGTTGGTCAGTCACTGTCCCGGGTTCAGAGTCGGTCACTCACTGTCCCAGGATCGGAGTCAGTCAATCACTGTCCTGAGATCGGAATGGGTCAGTCATTGTCCCGTGATCGGAGTTGGTCAGTCACTGTCCCGGGATCGGAGTCGGGCAGTCACTATCCCGGGATCGAAGTCGGTCAGTCACTGTCCAGGGATCAGAGTCGGTCAGTCACTGTCCCGCGATCGGAGTTGGTCATTCACTGTCCAGGGATCAGAGTCGGTCACTCACTTTCCCGGGATCGGAGTCGGTCACTCACTGACCCGAGATCGGAGTCGGTCACTCACTGTCCTGGGTTCGAATTCAGTCAGACACTGTCCAGGGATTGGAGTCAGTCACTCACTGACCCTAGCTCGGTGTCGGTCAGTCACTGTCCCAGTTTTGGAGTCGGTCACTCACTGTCCTGGGATCAGAGTAGGTTAGTCTCTGTCCCGGGATCAGAGTCGGTCAGTCACTGTCCCTGGATCAGTGTCGGTCAGTCACTGTCCAGAATCGGTGTTGGTCAGTCACTGTCCTGCGTTCGGAGTCGGTCACTCACTGTTTCGGGAGTGGAATCGGTCACTCACTGTCCCGGAATCGGCGTGGGTCAGTCACTGTCCCGGGATCGGGATCGTTCATTCACTGTCCCGTGATCAGAGTTGGTCAGTCACTGTCCCGCGATCGGAGTCGGTCAGTAACTGACCCGCGATCGGAGTGGGTCAGTAGTGTCCCGGTATCAGAGTGGGTCAGTCACTGTCCCGGGATCGGAGTCGGCCAGTCACTGTCCCGGGATCGGAGTGGGTCAGATACTGTCCCGGGATCGGTGACGGTCAGTCACTAACTTACCTGGCATCGGAGTTGGTCCGTCACTGTCCCAGGATCGGAGTCGGTCAGTCACTGTCCCGGGATCGGAGTCGTTCACTCACTGTCCTGGGATCGGAGACGGTCAGTAACTGTCCCGGTATCGGAGTCGGTCAGTCACTCTCACGGTATCGGAGTTGGTCACTCACTGTCACGGGATCAGAGTCAGTCAGTCACTGTCCCGCGATCGGAGTCGGTCAGTAACTGTCCCAGGATCGGTGTCGGTCACTCACTGTCCCGGGATCGGAGTGGGTCAGTCAATGTCCCAGGATCGGTGTTGGTCAGTCACTGTCCCGGGATCGGAGTCGGTCATTCACTGTCCTGGGATCGGTGATGGTCAGTCACTGTCCCGGGATCGGAGTCGGTCAGTCACTGACCCGGGATCAGAGTCGGTCAGTCGTTGTCCCGAGATCGGAGTCAGTCAGGCATTGTCCCGGGATTTGATTCGGTCAATTACTGTCCCGGGATCGGAGTCGGTCAGTCACTGTCCCGGCTTCGGTGGTGGCCAGTCACTGACCCGGGATCGGAGTCGGTCACTCACTAACCCGGGATCGGAGTTGGTCAGTCACTGTCCCGGGATCGGTGACGGTCAGTCACTGTCCCGGGATCGGAGTCAGTCACGCACTGTCCCGCGATCGTAGTCAGTCAGGGACTGTCCAGGGATCGGAGTCGGTCAGTCACTGTCCCAGGATCGGAGTCGGTCACTCACTGTTTCGGGAGCGGAGTCGGTCAATCACTGTCCCGGGATCGGCGTGGGTCAGTCACTGTCCCGGGATCGGAGTCGTTCATTCACTGTCCTGGGATCGCAGTCGGTCACTCACTGTCCCGTGATCAGAGTTGGTCAGTCACTGTCCCGCGATCGGAGTCGGTCAGTAACTGTCCCAGGATCAGTCTCGGTCACTCACTCTCCCGGGATCGGAGTCGTTCAGTCACTGTCCCGGGATTCGGTGTCGGTCACTCACTGTCCCGGGATCGAGTTGGACAGTCACTTTCCCTGCATCAGTATTGGTCACTCACTGTCCTGGGATTGGTGTCGGGCAGTCACTGTCCCGGGATCAGTGTCGGTCAGTCATTGTCCCGAGATCGGAGTCGGTCAGTCACTGTCCCGGGATCGGAGTCAGTCAGTCACTGTCCCGCGATCGGAGACGGTCAGTAACTGTCCCAGGATCGGTGGCGGTCACTCACTGTCCCGGGATCGGATTGGGTCCGTCAATGTCCCAGGATCGGTGTTGGTCAGTCACTGTCCCGGGATCGGAGTCGGTCATTCACTGTCCTAGGATCGGTGACGGTCAGTCACTGTCCCGGGATCGGAGTCGGTCAGTCACTGACCCGGGATCAGAGTCGGTCAGTCGTTGTCCCGAGATCGGAGTCAGTCAGGCATTGTCCCGGGATTGGATTCGGTCACTTACTGTCCCGGGATTGGAGTCTGTCAGTCACTGTCCCGGCATCGGTGGTGGCCAGTCACTGACCCGGGATCGGAGTCGGTCACTCACTAACCCGGGATCGGAGTTGGTCAGACACTGTCCCGGGATCGGTGACGGTCAGTCACTGTCCCGGGAAAGGAGTCGGTCACGCACTGTCCCGCGATCGTAGTCAGTCAGGGACTGTCCAGGGATCGGAGTCGGTCAGACACTGTCCCGGGATCGGCGTGGGTCAGTCACTGTCCCGGGATCGGAGTCGTTCATTCACTGTCCTGGGATCGCAGTTGGTCACTCACTGTCCCGTGATCGGAGTTGGTCAGTCACTGTTCCGCGATCGGAGTCGGTCAGTAACTGTCCCGGGATCAGTGTCGGTCACTCACTGTCCCGGGATAGGAGTCGTTCAGTCACTGTCCCAGGTTACGGTGTCGGTCACTCACTGTCCCGGGATCGAGTTGGAGAGTCACTTTCCCTGCATTAGTATTGGTCACTCACTGTCCTGGGATCGGTGTCGGGCAGTCACTGTGCCGGGATCAGTGTCGGTCAGTCACTGTCCCGAGATCGGAGTCGGTCAGTCACTGTCCCGGGATCGGAGCCAGACAGTACCTGTCCCGGGATCGGAGTAGGTCAGTCACTGTCCCGGGATCGGTTTCGGTCATTAACTGTCCCAGGATTGGAGTCGATCAGTCACTGTCCCAGGATCGGAGTCGGTTAGGCACTGTCCCGGGATCGGTGTCGGTCATTAACTGTACCAGGATTGGAGTCGCTCTGTCACTGTCCCGCGATCGGAGTCGGTCAGTCACTGTCCCGGGATCAGTGTCGGTCACTCACTGTCTCGGGATCGGGGTCGTTCAGTTACTGTCCCGGGATCGGTGTCGGTCACTCACTGTCCTGGGATCGAGATGGACAGTCACTTTCCCTGCATCAGTATTGGTCACTCACTGTCCTGGGATCGGTGTCGGGCAGTCACTGTCCCGGGATCAGTGTCGGTCAGTCACTGTCCCGAGATCGGAGTCAGTCAGTCACTGTCCCGGGATCAGTGTCGGTCACTCACTGTCACGGGATCGGACTCGTTCAGTCACTGTCCCGGGATCGGTGTCGGTCACTCACTCTCCCTGGATCGAGTTGGACAGTCACTTTCCCTGCATCAGTATTGGTCACTCACTGTCCTGGGATCGGTGTCGGGCGGTCACTGTCCCGGGATCAGTGTCGGTCAGTCACTGTCCCAAGATCGGAGTCGGTCAGTCACTGTCCCGGGATCGGAGTCAGTCAGTCAGTCACTGTCCCGGGATCGGATTTGGTCAGTCACTGTCCCGGGATCGGTGTCGGTCAGTAACTGTCCCAGGATTGGAGTCGGTCAGTTACTGTCCCGGGATCGGAGTCGGTCAGTCACTGTCGCGGGATCAGAGTCAGTCAGTCAGTCACTGTCCTGGGATCGGTGTCGGTCAGTCAGCTTCTTACCTGGCATCGGAGTTGGTCCGTCACTGTCCCAGGATCGGAGTCGGTCACTCACTGTCACGGGATCAGAGTCAGTTAATCACTGTCCCGCGATCGGAGTCGGTCAGTAACTGTCCCAGGATCGGTGTCGGTCACTCACTGTCCCGGGATCGGAGTGGGTCAGTCAATGTCCCAGGATCGGTGTTGGTCAGTCACTGTCCCGGGATCGGAGTTGGTCATTCACTCTCCTAGGATCGGTGACGGTCAGTCACTGTCCCGGGATCGGAGTCGGTCAGTCACTGACCCGGGATCAGAGTCGGTCAGTCGTTGTCCCGAGATCGGAGTCAGTCAGGCATTGTCCCGGGATTGGATTCGGTCACTTACTGTCCCGGGATCGGAGTCGGTCAGTCACTTTCCCGGCATCGGTGGTGGCCAGTCACTGACCGGGGATCGGAGTCGGTCAATCACTAACCCGGGATCGGAGTTGGTCAGTCACTGTCCCGGGATCGGTGACGGTCAGTCACTGTCCCGGGATCGGATTCGGTCACGCACAGTGCCGCGATCGTAGTCAGTCATGGACTGTCCAGGGATCGGAGTCGGTCAGTCACTGTCCCAGGATCGGAGTCGGTCATTCACTGTTTCGGGAGTGGAGTCGGTCAATCACTGTCCCGGGATCGGCGTGGGTCAGTCACTGTCCCGGGATCGGAGTCGTTCATTCACTGTCCTGGGATCGCAGTCGGTCACTCACTGTCCCGTGATCGGAGTTGGTCAGTCACTGTCCCGCGATCGGAGTCGGTCAGTAACTGTCCCAGGATCAGTGTCGGTCAGTAACTGTCCCAGGATCGGTGTCGGTCACTCACTGTCCCGGGATCGGAGTGGGTCAGTCAATGTCCCAGGATCGGTGTTGGTCAGTCACTGTCCCGGGATCGGAGTCGTTCATTCACTGTCCTGGGATCGCAGTCGGTCACTCACTGTCCCGTGATCGGAGTTGGTCAGTCACTGTCCCGCGATCGGAGTCGGTCAGTAACTGTCCCGGGATCAGTGTCGGTCACTCACTCTCCCGGGATCGGAGTCGTTCAGTCACTGTCCCGGGTTTCGGTGTCGGTCAATCACTGTCCCGGGATCGAGTTGGACAGTCACTTTCCCTGCATCAGTATTGGTCACCCACTGTCCTGGGATCGGGGTCGGGCAGTCACTGTCCCAGGATCAGTGTCGGTCAGTCACTGTCCTGAGATCGGAGTCGGTCAGTCACTGTCCCGGGAACGGAGTCAGACAGTCACTGTCCCGGGATCGGAGTTGGTCAGTCACTGTCCCGGGATCGGTGTCGGTAATTAACTGTCCAGGGATTGGAGTCGATCAGTCACTGTCCCGGGATCGGAGTCGTTCAGTCACTGTCCCGGGATCGGTGTCGGTCATTAACTGTCCCAGGATTGGAGTCGGTCAGTCACTGTCCCGCGATCGGAGTCGGTCAGTCGCAGTCCCGGGATCAGTGTCGGTCACTCACTGTCCCGGGATCGGAGTCGTTCAGTCACTGTCCCGGGATCGGTGTCGGTCACTCACTGTCCCGGGATCGGAATCGTTCAGTCACTGTCCCGGGATTCGGTGTCGGTCACTCACTGTCCCGGGATCGAGTTGGACAGTCACTTTCCCTGCATCAGTATTGGTCACTCACTGTCCTGGGATCGGTGTCGGGCAGTCACTGTCCCGGGATCAATGTCGGTCAGTCACTGTCCCGAGATCGGAGTCGGTCAGTCACTGTCCCGGGATCGGAGTCAGTCAGTCACTGTCCCGGGATCGGAGTTGGTCATTCACTGTCCCAGCATCGGTGTCTGTCATTAACTGTCCCAGGATTGGAGTCGGTCAGTCACTGTCCCGGGATCGGAGTCGGTCAGTCACTGTCCCGGGATCAGTGATGGTCAGTCACTGACCCGGGATTCGGTGTCGGTCACTCACTGTCCCGGGATCGAGTTGGACAGTCACTTTCCCTGCATCAGTATTGGTCACTCACTGTCCTGGGATCGGTGTCGGGCAGTCACTGTCCCGGGATCAATGTCGGTCAGTCACTGTCCCGAGATCGGAGTCGGTCAGTCACTGTCCCGGGATCGGAGTCAGTCAGTCACTGTCCCGGATCGGAGTTGGTCATTCACTGTCCCAGCATCGGTGTCTGTCATTAACTGTCCCAGGATTGGAGTCGGTCAGTCACTGTCCCGGGATCGGAGTCGGTCAGTCACTGTCCCGGGATCAGTGATGGTCAGTCATTGACCCGGGATCGGTGGCGGTCAGTCACTGAACCGGGATCGGAGTCGGTCACTCACTGTCCCGGTATCGGAGTCTGTCACTCACTGTCCCGGGATCGATGATGGTCAGTCACTGTCCCGGGATTGGAGTCGGTCACTCACTGTCCCGCGATCGGAGTCAGTCAGGAACTGTCCTGGGATCGGAGTCGGTCAGTCACTGTCCCGGGTTCAGAGTAGGTCACTCACTGTCCCAGGATCGGAGTCAGTCAATCACTGTCCTGAGATCGGAGTGGGACAGTCATTGTCCCGTGATCGGAGTCGGGCAGTCACTTTCCCGGGATCGGAGTCGGTCACTCACTGACCCGAGATCGGAGTCGGTCACTCACTGTCCCGGGATCAGAGTCGGTCAGACACACTCCCGGGATTGGAGTCGGTCACTCACTGACCCTAGCTCGGTGTCGGTCAGTCACTGTCCCAGTTTTGGAGTCGGTCACTCACTGTCCCGGGATCAGAGTAGGTTAGTCTCTGTCCCGGGATCAGAGTCGGTCAGTCACTGTCCCTGGATGGGTGTCGGTAAGTCACTGTCCCGGGATCGGTGATTGTCAGTCACTGTCCCGGGATCGGATTCGGTCACTCACTGTCCCGGGATCGGAGTCGGTCAGTCCCTGTCCCGGGATCGGTGATGGTCACTCACTGTCCCGGGATCGATGATGGTCAGTCACTGTCCTGGGATTGGAGTCGGTCACTCACTGTCCTGCGATCGGAGTCGGTCAGTCACTGTCCAGAATCGGTGTTGGTCAGTCACTGCCCTGCGATCGGAGTCGGTCACTCACTGTTTCAGGAGTGGAATCGGTCACTCACTGTCCCGGGATCGGCGTGGGTCAGTCACTGTCCCGGGATCGGGGTCGTTCATTCACTGACCTGTGATCGCAGTCGGTCACTCACTGTCCCGTGTTCAGAGTTGGTCAATCACTGTCCCGTGATCGGAGTTGGTCGGTCACTGCCCCGCGATCGGAGTCGGTCACTCACTGTCCCGGGATCAGTGTCGGTCACTCACTCTCCCGGGATCGGAGTCGTTCAGTCACTGTCCCGGGATTCGGTTTCGGTCACTCACTGTCCCGGGATCGAGTTGGACAGTCACTTTCCCTGCATCAGTATTGGTCACCCACTGTCCTGGGATCGGTGTCAGGCAGTCACTGTCCCGGGATCAGTGTCGGTCAGTCACTGTCCCGAGATCGGAGTCGGTCAGTCATTGTCCCGGGAACGGAGTCAGACAGTCACTGTCCCGGGATCGGAGTTGGTCAGTCACTGTCCCGGGATCGGTGTCGGTAATTAACTGTCCCAGGATTGGAGTCGATCAGTCACTGTCCAGGAATCGGAGTCGTTCAGTCACTGTCCCGAGATCGGAGTCGGTCAGTCACTGTCCCGGGAACGGAGTCAGACAGTCACTGTCCCGGGATCGGAGTTGGTCAGTCACTGTCCCGGGATCGGTGTCGGTAATTAACTGTCCCAGGATTGGAGTCGATCAGTCACTGTCCCGGGATCGGAGTCGTTCAGTCACTGTCCCGGGATCAGTGTCGGTCACTCACTGTCCCGGGATCGGAGTCGTTCAGTCACTGTCCCGGGATCGGTGTCGGTCACTCACTGTCCCGGGATCGGAGTCGTTCAGTCACAGTCCCGGGATTCGGTGTCGGTCACTCACTGTCCCGGGATCGAGTTGAACAGTCACTTTCCCTGCATCAGTATTGGTCACTCACTGTCCTGGGATCGGTGTCGGGCAGTCACTGTCCCGGGATCAATGTCGGTCAGTCACTGTCCCGAGATCGGAGTCGGTCAGTCACTGTCCCGGGATCGGAGTCAGTCAGTCACTGTCCCGGGATCGGAGTTGGTCATTCACTGTCCCGGCATCGGTGTCTGTCATTAACTGTCCCAGGATTGGAGTCGGTCAGTCACTGTCCCGGGATCGGAGTCGGTCAGTCACTGTCCCAGGATCGGTGATGGTCAGTCACTGACCCAGGATCGGTGGCGGTCAGTCACTGAACCGGGATCGGAGTCGGTCACTCACTGTCCCGGGATCGGAGTCTGTCACTCACTGTCCCGGGATCGATGATGGTCACTCACTGTCCCGGGATTGGAGTCGGTCACTCACTGTCCCGCGATCGGAGTCAGTCAGGAACTGTCCTGGGATCGGAGTCGGTCAGTCACTGTCCCGGGTTCAGAGTAGGTCACTCACTGTCCCAGGATCGGCGTCAGTCAATCACTGTCCTGAGATCGGAATGGGTCAGTCATTGTCCCGTGATTGGAGTTGGTCAGTCACTGTCCCGGGATCGGAGTCGGGCAGTCACTATCCCGGGATCGAAGTCGGTCAGTCACTGTCCAGGGATCAGAGTCGGTCACTCACTGCCCCGCGATCGGAGTCGGTCACTCACTGACCCGAGATCGGAGTCGGTCACTCACTGTCCCGGGATCGAAGTCAGTCAGACACTGTCCCGGGATTGGCGTCAGTCACTCACTGACCCTAGCTCGGTGTCGGTCAGTCACTGTCCCAGTTTTGGAGTCGGTCACTCACTGTCCCGGGATCAGAGTAGGTTAGTCTCTGTCCCGGGATCAGAGTCAGTCAGTCACTCTCCCTGGATGGGTGTCGGTAAGTCACCGTCCCGGGCTCGGTGATGGTCAGTCACTGTCCCGGCATCGGATTCGGTCACTCACTGTCCCGGGATCGGAGTCGTTCAGTCCCTGTACCGGGATCGGTGATGGTCACTCACTGTCCCGGGATCGATGATGGTCAGTCACTGTCCTGGGATTGGAGTCGGTCACTCACTGTCCTGCGATCGGAGTCGGTCAGTCACTGTCCCGGGAACAGTGTCGGTCAGTCACTGTCCAGAATCGGTGTTGGTCAGTCACTGTCCTGCGATCGGAGTCGGTCACTCACTGTTTCGGGAGTGGAATTGGTCATTAACTGTCCCGGGATCGGCCTGGGTCAGTCACTGTCCCGGGATCGGGGTCGTTCATTCACTGACCTGGGATCGCAGACGGTCACTCACTGTCCCGTGTTCAGAGTTGGTCATTCACTGTCCCGCGATCGGAGTCGGTCAGTAACTGTCGCGGGATCAGTGTCGGTCACTCACTGTCCCGGGATCGGAGTCGGTCAGTCACTGTCCCGGGATCGGAGTCGGTCATTCACTGTTTCGGGAGCGGAGTCGGTCAATCACTGTCCCGGGATCGGCGTGCATCAGTCACTCTCCCGGGATCGGAGTCGTTCATTCACTGTCCTGGGATCGCAGTCGGTCACTCACTGTCCCGTGATCGGAGTTGGTCATTCACTGTCCCGCGATCGGAGTCGGTCAGTAACTGTCGCGGGATCAGTGTCGGTCACTCACTGTCCCGGGATCGGAGTCGGTCAGTCACTGTCCCGGGATCGGAGTCGGTCATTCACTGTTTCGGGAGCGGAGTCGGTCAATCACTGTCCCGGGATCGGCGTGCATCAGTCACTCTCCCGGGATCGGAGTCGTTCATTCACTGTCCTGGGATCGCAGTCGGTCACTCACTGTCCCGTGATCGGAGTTGGTCAGTCACTGTCCCACGATCGGAGTCGGTCAGTCACTGTCCCGGGATCAGTGTCGGTCACTCACTGTCCCGGGATAAAGTTGGACAGTCACTTTCCCTGGATCAGTATTGGTCACTCACTGTCCTGGGATTGGTGTCGGGCAGTCACTGTCCCAGGATCAGTGTCGGTCAGTCACTGTCCCGAGATCGGAGCTGGTCAGTCACTGTCCCGGGATCGGTGTCGGTCAGTAACTGTCCCAGGATTGGAGTCGGTCAGTCACTGTCCCGGGATCGGAGTCGGTCAGTCACTGTCCCGGGATCGGTGATGGTCAGTCACTGTCCCGGGATCGGTGGCGGTCTGTCACTGAACCGGGATCGGAGTTGGTCACTCACTGTCCCGGGATCGGAGTCGGTCAGTCACTGTCCGGGTATCGGTGATTTTCAGTCACTGTCCTGGAATCGGAGTTGGTCAGACACTCTCCCGTGATCGGTGTTGGTCAGTCACTGTCCCGGGATCGGTGATGGTCAGTCACTGTCCCGGTATCGGAGTCGGTCAGTCACTGTCCCGGTTTCGGAGTCGGTCAGTCTCTGTCCCGGGATCAGAGTCGGTCAGTCACTGTCCCTGGATGGGTGTCGGTAAGTCACTGTCCCAGGATCGGTGATGGTCAGACACTGTCCCGGTATCGGAGTCGGTCAGTCACTTTCCCGGGATCGGAGTTGGGCAGTCACTGTCCCGGGATCGGATTTGGTCACTCACTGTCCCGGGATCGGTGGCGGTCATTCACTGTCCTGGGATCGGTGACGGTCAGTCACTGACCCGGGATCAGAGTCGGTCAGTCGTTGTCCCGAGATCGGAGTCAGTCAGGCATTGTCCCGGGAATGGATTCGGTCACTTACTGTCCCGCGATCGGAGTCAGTCACGCACTGTCCCGCGATCGTAGTCAGTCAGGGACTGTCCAGGGATCGGAGTCGGTCAGTCACTGTCCCAGGATCGGATTCGGTCACTCACTGTTTCGGGAGCGGAGTCGGTCAATCACTGTCCCAGGATCGGCGTGGGTCAGTCACTGTCCCGGGATCGGAGTCGTTCATTCACTGTCCTGGGATCGCAGTCGGTCACTCACTGTCCCGTGATCGGAGTTGGTCAGTCACTGTCCCGCGATCGGAGTCAGTCAGTAACTGTCCCGGGATCAGTGTCGGTCACTCACTGTCCCGGGATCGGAGTCGTTCAGTCACTGTCCCAGGATTCGGTGTCGGTCACTCACTGTCCCGGGATCGAGTTGGAGAGTCACTTTCCCTGCATCAGTATTGGTCACTCACTGTCCTGGGATCGGTGTCGGGCAGTCATTGTCCCGGGATTGGATTTGGTCACTTACTGTCATGGAATCGGAGTCGGTCAGTCACTGTCCTAGGATCGGTGACGGTCAGTCACTGTCCCGGGATCGGAGTCGGTCAGTCACTGACCCGGGATCAGAGTCGGTCAGTCATTGTCCCGAGATCGGAGTCATTCAGTCACTGTCCCGGGATTGGATTCGGTCACTTACTGTACCGGGATCGGAGTCGGTCAGTCACTGTCCCGGCATCGGTGGTGGCCAGTCACTGACCCGGGATCGGAGTCGGTCACTCACTAACCCGGGATCGGAGTTGGTCAGTCACTGTCCCGGGATCGGTGACGGTCAGTCACTGTTTCGGGAGCGGAGTCAGTCAATCACTGGCCCGGGATCGGCGTGGGTCAGTCACTGTCCCGGGATCGGAGTCGTTCATTCACTGTCCTGGGATCGCAGTCGGTCACTCACTGTCCCGTGATCGGAGTTGGTCGGTCACTGTCCCGCGATCGGAGTCGGTCAGTAACTGTCCCGGGATCAGTGTCGGTCACTCACTCTCCCGGGATCGGAGTCGTTCAGTCACTATCCCGGGATTTGGTGTCGGTCACTCACTGTCCCGGGATCAAGTTGGACAGTCACTTTCCCTGCATCAGTATTGGTCACCCACTGTCCTGGGATCGGTGTCGGGCAGTCACTGTCCCGGGATCAGTGTCGGTCAGTCACTGTCCCGGGATCGGTGATGGTCAGTCACTGACCCGGGATCGGTGGCGGTCAGTCACTGAACCGGGATCGGAGTCGGTCACTCACTGTCCCGGGATCGGAGTCTGTCACTCACTGTCCCGGGATCGATGATGGTCAGTCACTGTCCCGGGATTGTAGTCGGTCACTCACTGTCCCGCGATCGGAGTCAGTCAGGAACTGTCCTGGGATCGGAGTCGGTCAGTCACTGTCCCGGGTTCAGAGTAGGTCACTCACTGTCCCAGGATCGGAGTCAGTCAATCACTGTCCTGAGATCGGAGTGGGTCAGTCATTGTCCCGTGATCGGAGTCGGGCAGTCAGTGTCCCGGGATCGGAGTCGGGCAGTCACTATCCCGGGATCGAAGTCGGTCAGTCACTGTCCAGGGATCAGAGTCGGTCAGTCACTGTCCCGCGATCGGAGTTGGTCATTCACTGTCCAGGGATCAGAGTCGGTCACTCACTTTCCCGGGATCGGAGTCGGTCACTCACTGACCCGAGATCGGAGTCGGTCAGTCACTGTCCCGGGATCGAAGTCAGTCAGACACTGTCCCGGGATTGGATTCAGTCACTCACTGACCCTAGCTCGGTGTCGGTCAGTCACTGTCCCAGTTTTGGAGTCGGTCCCTCACTGTCCCGGGATCAGAGTAGGTTAGTCTCTGTCCCGGGATCAGAGTCGGTCAGTCACTGTCCCTGGATGGGTGTCGGTAAGTCACTGTCCCGGGATCGGTGATGGTCAGTCACTGTCCCGGGATCGGAGTTGATCACTCACTGTCCCGGGATCGGAGTCGGGCAGTCACTGTCCCGGGATCGGTGATGGTCACTCACTGTCCCGGGATCGATGATGGTCAGTCACTGTCCTGGGATTGGAGTCGGTCACTCACTGTCCTGCGATCGGAGTCGGTCAGTCACTGTCCCGGGAACAGTGTCGGTCAGTCACTGTCCAGAATCGGTGTTGGTCAGTCACTGTCCTGCGATCGGAGTCGGTCACTCACTGTTTCGGGAGTGGAATCGGTCACTCACTGTTTCGGATCGGCGTGGGTCAGTCACTGTCCCGGGATCGGGGTCGTTCATTCACTGACCTGGGAACGCAGTCGGTCACTCACTGTCCCGTGTTCAGAGTTGGTCAGTCACTGTCCCGCGATCGGAGTCGGTCAGTAACTGTCGCGGGATCAGTGTCGGTCACTCACTGTCCCGGGATCGGAGTCGGTCAGTCACTGTCCCGGGATCGGAGTCGGTCATTCACTGTTTCGGGAGCGGAGTCGGTCAATCACTGTCCCGGGATTGGCGTGCATCAGTCACTGTCCCGGGATCGGAGTCGTTCATTCACTGTCCTGGGATCGCAGTCGGTCACTCACTGTCCCGTGATCGGAGTTGGTCAGTCACTGTCCCACGATCGGGGTCGGTCAGTCACTGTCCCGGGATCAGTGTCGGTCACTCACTCTCCCGGGATCGGAGTCGTTCAGTCACTGTCCCGGGATCGGTGTCGGTCACTCACTGTCCCGGGATCAAGTTGGACAATCACTTTCCCTGGATCAGTATTGGTCACTCACTGTCCTGGGATTGGTGTCGGGCAGTCACTGTCCCGGGATCAGTGTCGGTCAGTCACTGTCCCGAGATCGGAGTCGGCCAGTCACTGTCCCGGGATCAGAGTCAGTCAGTCAGTCACTGTCTCGGGATCGGAGCTGGTCAGTCACTGTCCCGGGATCGGTGTCGGTCAGTAACTGTCCCAGGATTGGAGTCGGTCAGTCACTGTCCCGGGATCGGAGTCGGTCAGTCACTGTCCCGGGATCGGTGATGGTCAGTCACTGTCCTGGGATCTTTGGCGGTCTGTCACTGAACCAGGATCGGAGTTGGTCACTCACTGTCCCGGGATCGGAGTCGGTCAGTCACTGTCCGGGTATTGGTGATGTTCAGTCACTGTCCTGGAATCGGCGTTGGTCAGACACTGTCCCGTGATCGGTGTTGGTCAGTCACTGTCCCGGGATCGGTGATGGTCAGTCACTGTCCCGGTATCGGAGTCGGTCAGTCTCTGTCCCGGGATCAGAGTCGGTCAGTCACTGTCCCTGGATGGGTGTCGGTCAGTCACTGTCCCGGGATCGGTGATGGTCAGACACTGTCCCGGTATCGGAGTCGGTCAGTCACTTTCCCTGGATCGGAGTTGGGCAGTCACTGTCCCGGGATCGGATTTGGTCACTCACTGTCCCGGGATCGGTGGTGGTCATTCACTCTCCTGGGATCGGTGACGGTCAGTCACTGTCCCGGGATCAGAGTCGGTCAGTCACTGACCCGGGATCAGAGTCGGTCAGTCGTTGTCCCGAGATCGGAGTCAGTCAGGCATTGTCCCGGGATTGGATTCGGTCACTTACTGTCCCGGGATCAGAGTCGGTCAGTCACTGTCCCGGCATCGGTGGTGGCCAGTCACTGACCCGGGATCGGAGTCGGTCACTCACTCACCCGGGATCGGAGTTGGTCAGTCACTGTCCCGGGATCGGTGACGGTCAGTCACTGTCCCGGGATCGGAGTCGGTCACGCACTGTCCCGCGATCGTAGTCAGTCAGGGACTGTCCAGGGATCGGAGTCGGTCAGTCACTGTCCCAGGCTCGGATTCGGTCAATCACTGTTTTGGGAGCGGAGTCGGTCAATCACTGTCCCAGGATCGGCGTGGGTCAGTCACTGTCCCGGGATCGGAGTCGTTCATTCACTGTCCTGGGATCGCAGTCGGTCACTCACTGTCCCGTGATCGGAGTTGGTCAGTCACTGTCCCGCGATCGGAGTCAGTCAGTAACTGTCCCGGTATCAGTGTCGGTCACTCACTGTCCCGGGATCGGAGTCGTTCAGTCACTGTCCCGGGATTCGGTGTCGGTCACTCACTGTCCCGGGATCGAGTTGGAGAGTCACTTTCCCTGCATCAGTATTGGTCACTCACTGTCCTGGGATCGGTGTCGGGCAGTCATTATCCCGGGATTGGATTCGGTCACTTAATGTCCCGGGATCGGAGTCGGTCAGTCAATGTCCCGGCATCGGTGGTGGCCAGTCACTGACCCGGGATCGGAGTCGGTCACTCAATAACCCGGGATCGGAGTCGATCAGTCACTGTCCCGGGATCGGAGTCGTTCTGTCACTGTCCCGGGATCGGTGTCGGTCATTAACTGTCCCAGGATTGGAGTCGGTCAGTCACTGTTCCGCGATCGGAGTCGGTCAGTCACTGTCCTGGGATCTGTGTCGGTCACTCACTGTCCCGGGATCGGAGTCGTTCAGTCACTGTCCCGGGATCGGTGTCGGTAACTCACTGTCCCGGGATCGAGTTGGACAGTCACTGTCCCTGCATCAGTATTGGTCACTCACTGTCCTGGGATCGGTGTCGGGCAGTCACTGTCCCGAGATCAGTGTCGTTGAGTCACTGTCCCGAGATCGGAGTCGGTCAGTCACTGTCCCGAGATCAGTGTCGTTCACTCACTGTCCCGGGATCGGAGTCGTTCAGTCACTGTCCCGGGATCGGTGTCGGTCACTCACTGTCCCGGGATCGAGTTGGACAGTCACTTTCCCTGCATCAGTATTGGTCACTCACTGTCCTGGGATCGGTGTCGGGCAGTCACTGTCCCGGGATCAATGTCGGTCAGTCACTGTCCCGAGATCGGAGTCGGTCAGTCACTGTCCCGGGATCGGAGTCAGTCAGTCACTGTCCCGGGATCGGAGTTGGTAAGTCACTGTCCCGGGATCGGTGTCTGTCATTAACTGTCCCAGGATTGGAGTCGGTCAGTCACTGTCCCGGGATCGGAGTCGGTCAGTCACTGTCCCGGGATCGGTGATGGTCAGTCACTGTCCCGGGATCGGTGGCGGTCAGTCACTGAACCGGTATCGGAGTCGGTCACTCACTGTCCTGGGATCGGAGTCTGTCACTCACTGTCCCGGGATCGATGATGGTCAGTCACTGTCCCGGGATTGGATCGGTCACTCACTGTCCCGCGATCGGAGTCAGTCAGGAACAGTCCTGGGATCGGAGTCTGTCCGTCACTGTCCCGGGTTCAGAGTAGGTCACTCACTGTCCCAGGATCGGAGTCAGTCAATCACTGTCCTGAGATCGGAGTGGGTCAGTCATTGTCCCGTGATCGGAGTCGGGCAGTCACTGTCCCGGGATCGGAGTCGGGCAGTCACTGTCCCGGGAACAGTGTCGGTCAGTCACTGTCCCGAGATTGGTGTCGGTCAGTCACTGTCCCGGGATCGAAGTCAGTCAGACACTGTCCCGGGATTGGAGTCAGTCACTCACTGACCCTAGCTCGGTGTCGGTCAGTCACTGTCCCAGTTTTGGAGTCGGTCACTCACTGTCCCAGGATCAGAGTAGGTTAGTCTCTGTCCCGGGATCAGAGTCGGTCAGTCACTGTCCCTGGATGGGTGTCGGTAAGTCACTGTCCCGGGATCGGTGATGGTCAGTCACTGTCCCGGTATCGGAGTCGGTCAGTCACTTTCCCGGGATCGGAGTTGGGCAGTCACTGTCCCGGGATCGGATTTGGTCACTCACTGTCCCGGGATCGGTGGTGGTCAGTCACTGTCCCGGGATCGGTGGCGGTCAGTCACTGTCCCGGGATCAGTGTCGGTCAGTCACTGTCCCGGGATCAGTGTCGGTCAGTCACTGTCCCGAGATCGGAGTCGGTCAGTCACTGTCCCGGGATCGGAGTCAGACAGTCACTGTCCCGGGATCGGCGTCGGTCAGTCACTGTCCCGGGATCGGTGTCGGTCATTAACTGTCCCAGGATTGGAGTCGATCAGTCACTGTCCCGGGATCGGAATCGGTCAGTCACTGTCCCGGGATCGGTGTCGGTCATTAACTGTCCCAGGATTGGAGTTGGTCAGTCACTGTCCCCCGATCGGAGTCGGTCAGTCACTGTCCCGGGATCAGTGTCGGTCACTCACTGTCCCGGGATCGGAGTCGTTCAGTCACTGTCCCGGGATCGGTGTCGGTCACTCACTGTCCCAGGATCTAGTTGGACAGTCACTTTCCCTGCATCAGTATTGGTCACTCACTGTCCTAGGATCGGTGTCGGGCAGTCACTGTCCCGGGATCAGTGTCGGTGAGTCACTGTCCCGAGATCGCAGTCGGTCATTCACTGTCCCGGGATCGGAGTTGGTCAGTCACTGTCCCGGGATCGGAGTCAGTCAGTCACTGTCCCGGGATCGGAGTTGGTAAGTCACTGTCCCGGGATCGGTGTCTGTCATTAACTGTCTCAGGATTGGAGTCGGTCAGTCACTGTCCCGGGATCGGAGTCGGTCAGTCACTGTCCCGGGATCGGTGACGGTCAGTCACTGTCCCGGGATCTATGATGGTCATTCACTGTTCCGGGATTGGAGTCGGTCAGTCACTGTCCCGGCATCGGTGGTGGCCAGTCACTGACCCGGGATCGGAGTCAGTCAGTCACTTTCCCGGGATCGGAGTCGTTCACTCACTGTCCTGGGATCGGAGACGGTCAGTAACTGTCCCGGTATCGGAGTCGGTCAGTCACTCTCATGGTATCGGAGTTGGTCACTCACTGTCAAGGGATCAGAGTCAGTCAGTCACTGTCCTGCGATCGGAGTCGGTCAGTAACTGTCCCAGGATCGGTGTCGGTCACTGACTGTCCCGGTATCGGAGTGGGTCAGTCAATGTCCCAGGATCGGTGTTGGTCAGTCACTGACCCGGGATCAGAGTCGGTCAGTCGTTGTCCCGAGATCGGAGTCAGTCAGGCATTGTCCCGGGATTGGATTCGGTCACTTCCTGTCCCGGGATGGGAGTCGATCAGTCACTGTCCCGGCATCGGTGGTGGCCAGTCACTGACCCGGGATCGGAGTCGGTCACTCAGTAACCCGGGATCGGAGTTGGTCAGTCACTGTCCCGGGATCGGAGTCAGTCACGCACTGTCCCGCGATTGTAGTCAGTCAGGGACTGTCCAGGGATCGGAGTCGGTCAGTCACTGTCCCAGGATCGGAGTCGGTCACTCACTGTTTCGGGCGCGGAGTCGGTCAATCACTGTCCCAGGATCGGCGTGGGTCAGTCACTGTCCCGCGATCGGAGTCGGTCAGTAACTGTCCCGGGATCAGTGTCGGTCACTCACTGTCCCGGGATCGGAGTCGTTCAGTCACTGTCCCTGGATTCGGTGTCGGTCACTCACTGTCCCGGGATCGAGTTGGACAGTCATTTTCCCTGCATCAGGATTGGTCACTCACTGCCCTGGGATCGGTGTCGGGCAGTCACTGTCCCGGGATCAGTGTCGGTCAGTCACTGTCCCGAGATCGGAGTCGGTCAGTCACTGTCCCGGGATCGGAGTCAGACAGTCACTGTCCCGGGATCGGCGTTGGTCAGTCACTGTCCCGGGATCGGTGTCGGTCATTAACTGTCCCAGGATTGGAGTCGATCAGTCACTGTCCCGGGATCAGAGTCGGTCAGTCACTGTCCCGGGATCGGTGTCGGTCATTAACTGTCCCAGGATTGGAGTTGGTCAGTCACTGTCCCGCGATCGGAGTCGGTCAGTCACTGTCCCGGGATCAGTGTCGGTCACTCACTGTCCCGGGATCGGAGTCGTTCAGTCACTGTCCCGGGATCGGTGTCGGTCACTCACTGTCCCGGGATCTAGTTGGACAGTCACTTTCCCTGCATCAGTATTGGTCACTCACTGTCCTGGGATCGGTGTCGGGCAGTCACTGTCCCGGGATCAGTGTCGGTGAGTCACTGTCCCGAGATCGCAGTCGGTCATTCACTGTCCCGGGATCGGAGTTGGTCAGTCACTGTCCCGGGATCGGTGTCTGTCATTAACTGTCCCAGGATTGGAGTCGGTCAGTCACTGTCCCGGGATCGGACTCGGTCAGTCACTGTCCCGGGATCGGTGATGGTAAGTCACTGTCCCGGGATCGGTGGCGGTCAGTCACTGAACCGGGATCGGAGTCGGTCACTCACTGTCCCGGGATCGGAGTCTGTCACTCACTGTCCCGGGATCGATGATGGTCAGTCACTGTCCCGGGATTGGAGTCGGTCACTCACTGTCCCGCGATCGGAGTCAGTCAGGAACTGTCCTGGGATCGGAGTCGGTCAGTCACTGTCCCGGGTTCAGAGTAGGTCACTCACTGTCCCAGGATCGGAGTCAGTCAATCACTGTCCTGCGATCGGAGTGGGTCAGTCATTGTCCCGTGATCGGAGTCGGGCAGTCACTGTCCCGGGATCGGAGTCGGGCAGTCACTATCCCGGGATCGAAGTCGGTCAGTCACTGTCCCGCGATCGGAGTTGGTCATTCACTGTCCAGGGATCAGAGTCGGTCACTCACTTTCCCGAGATCGGAGTCGGTCACTCACTGTCCCGGGATCGAAGTCAGTCAGACACTGTCCAGGGATTGGAGTCAGTCACTCACTGACCCTAGCTCGGTGTCGGTCAGTCACTGTCCCAGTTTTGGAGTCGGTCACTCACTGTCCCGGGATCAGAGTAGGTTAGTCTCTGTCCCGGGATCAGAGTCGGTCAGTCACTGTCCCTGGATGGGTGTCGGTAAGTCACTGTCCCGGGATCGGTGATGGTCAGTCACTGTCCCGGTATCGGAGTCGGTCAGTCACTGTCCCAGGATCGGAGTTGGGCAGTCACTGTCCCAGGATCGGATTCGGTCACTCACTGTCCCGGGATCGGTGATGGTCACTCACTGTCCCGGGATCGATGATGGTCCGTCACTGTCTTGGGATTGGAGTCGGTCACTCACTGTCCTGCGATCGGAGTCGGTCAGTCACTGTCCCGGGATCAGTGTCGGTCAGTCACTGTCCAGAATCGGTGTTGGTCAGTCACTGTCCTGTGATCACTTTCGGTCACTCACTGTCCCGGGATTGGAGTCGGTCCGTCACTGTCCCGGGATCGGTGTCGGTCACTCACTGTCCCGGGATCGGAGTTGGACAGTCACTTTTCCGGGATCAGTGTTGGTCACTCACTGTCCTGGGATCAGAGTCGGTCAATCACTGTCCCGGGATCGGCGTGCGTCAGTCACTGTCCCGGGATCGGAGTCGTTCATTCACTGTCCTGGGATCGCAGTCGGTCACTCACTGTCCCGTGATCGGAGTTGGTCAGTCACTGTCCCACGATCGGAGTCGGTCAGTAACTGTCCCGGGATCAGTGTCGGTCACTCACTGTCCCGGGATCGGAGTCGTTCAGTCACTGTCCCGGGATCGGTGTCGGTCACTCACTGTCCCGGGATCGAGTTGGACAGTCACTTTCCCTGCATCAGTATTTGTCACTCACTGTCCTGGGATCGGTGTCGGGCAGTCACTGTTCCGGGATCAGTGTCAGTCAGTCACTGTCCCGAGATCGGAGTCGGTCAGTCACTGTCCCGGGATCGGACTCAGTCAGTCAGTCACTGTCCCGGGATCGGAGTTGGTCAGTCACTGTCCCGGGATCGGTGTCGGTCAGTAACTGTCCCAGGATTGGAGTCGGTCAGTCACTGTCCCGGGATCGGTGATGGTCAGTCACTGTCCCGGGATCGGAGTCGGTCAGTCACTGTCCGTGTATCGGTGATGTTCAGTCACTGTCCTGTAATCGGAGTTGGTCAGACACTGTCCCGTGATCGGTGTTGGTCAGTCACTCTCCCGGGATCGGTGATGGTCAGTCACTGTCCCGGTATCGGAGTCGGTCAGTCACTGTCCCGGTTTCGGAGTCGGTCAGTCTCTGCCCCGGGATCAGAGTCGGTCAGTCACTATCCCTGGATGGGTGTCGGTAAGTCACTGTCCCGGGATCGGTGATGGTCAGACACTGTCCCGGTATCGGAGTCGGTCAGTCACTTTCCCGGGATCGGAGTTGGGCAGTCACTGTCCCGGGATCGGATTTGGTCACTCACTGTCCCGCGATCGGTGTCGGTAAGTCACTGTCCCGGGATCGGTGATGGTCAGTCACTGTCCCGGTATCGGAGTCGGTCAGTCACTGTCCCAGGATCGGAGTTGGGCAGTCACTGTCCCAGGATCGGATTCGCACACTCTCTGTCCCGGGATCGGTGATGGTCACTCACTGTCCCGGGATCGATGATGGTCCGTCACTGTCTTGGGATTGGAGTCGGTCACTCACTGTCCTGCGATCGGAGTCGGTCAGTCACTGTCCCGGGATCAGTGTCGGTCAGTCACTGTCCAGAATCGGTGTTGGTCAGTCACTGTCCTGTGATCACTTTCGGTCACTCACT
Organism: Carcharodon carcharias; assembly: GCF_017639515.1. Taxonomy (NCBI): domain Eukaryota; kingdom Metazoa; phylum Chordata; class Chondrichthyes; order Lamniformes; family Lamnidae; genus Carcharodon; species Carcharodon carcharias. Next base: position 9,720,928 of record NW_024470624.1, read on the forward strand.
GTCCCGGGATTGGAGTCGGTCCGTCACTGTCCCGTGATCGGTGTCGGTCACTCACTGTCCCGGGATCGGAGTTGGACAGTCACTTTTCCGGGATCAGTGTTGGTCACTCACTGTCCTGGGATCAGAGTCGGTCAATCACTGTCCCGGGATCGGCGTGCGTCAGTCACTGTCCCGGGATCGGAGTCGTTCATTCACTGTCCTGGGATCGCAGTCGGTCACTCACTGTCCCGTGATCGGAGTTGGTCAGTCACTGTCCCACGATCGGAGTCGGTCAGTAACTGTCCCGGGATCAGTGTCGGTCAATCACTGTCCCGGGATCGGAGTCGTTCAGTGACTGTCCCGGGATCGGTGTCGGTCACTCACTGTCCCGGGATCGAGTTGGACAGTCACTTTCCCTGCATCAGTATTTGTCACTCACTGTCCTGGGATCGGTGTCGGCAGTCACTGTTCCGGGATCAGTGTCAGTCAGTCACTGTCCCGAGATCGGAGTCGGTCAGTCACTGTCCCGGGATCGGAGTCAGTCAGTCAGTCACTGTCCCGGGATCGGAGTTGGTCAGTCACTGTCCCGGGATCGGTGTCGGTCAGTAACTGTCCCAGGATTGGAGTCGGTCAGTCACTGTCCCGGGATCGGTGATGGTCAGTCACTGTCCCGGGATCGGAGTCGGTCAGTCACTGTCCGTGTATCGGTGATGTTCAGTCACTGTCCTGTAATCGGAGTTGGTCAGACACTGTCCCGTGATCGGTGTTGGTCAGTCACTCTCCCGGGATCGGTGATGGTCAGTCACTGTCCCGGTATCGGAGTCGGTCAGTCACTGTCCCGGTTTCGGAGTCGGTCAGTCTCTGCCCCGGGATCAGAGTCGGTCAGTCACTATCCCTGGATGGGTGTCGGTAAGTCACTGTCCCGGGATCGGTGATGGTCAGACACTGTCCCGGTATCGGAGTCGGTCAGTCACTTTCCCGGGATCGGAGTTGGGCAGTCACTGTCCCGGGATCGGATTTGGTCACTCACTGTCCCGCGATCGGTGGCGGTCAGTCACTGTCCCGGGATCGGTGGCGGTCAGTCACTTACTGACCCGGCATCGGAGTCGGTCACTCACTGTCCCGGGATCGGAGTCGGTCAGTCACTGTCCCGGGATCGGAGTCGGTCACTCACTGTCCTGCGGTCGGTGATGGTCAGTCACTGTCCCGGGATCGGTGGCGCTCAGTCACTCACTGACCCGGCATCGGTGTCGGTCAGTCACTGTCCCGGGAATGGAGTCGGTCTGTCACTGTCCCGGAATCGGAGTTGGTCAGTCACTGTCCCGGGATCGGAGTGGGTCAGTCACTGTCCCAGGATCGGAGTCGGTCACTCACCGTCCCGGGGTCGGAGTGGCTCAGACAGTGTCCTGGGATCGTTGACGGTCGGTCACTCACTGACCCGGCATGGGAGTTGGTCAGTCACTGTCCCGGGATCGGAGTCGGTCACTCACTGTCCTGGGATCGGAGTCGCTCAGTAACTGTCCCAGGAAAAGATTCGGTCACTCACTGTCACGGGATCGGAGTTGGACGGGCACTGTCCTGTGATCGCTTTCGGTCACTAACTGTCCCGGGATTGGAGTCGGTCCGTCTCTGTCCCGGGATCAGTGTCGGTCATTCACTGTCCTGAGATGAGTGTCGGTCAGTCACTGTCCCGAGATCGGAGTCGTTCAGGCACTGTCCCGGGATCGGATTCGGTCAGTCACTGTCCCGGGATCGGAGTCGGTCACTCACTGTCCCGGGATCGGTGTCGGTCAGTCACTGTCCCGGGATCGGAGTCGGTCAGTCACTGTCCCGGGATCGGTGATGGTCAGTCACTTTCCCGGGATCGGAGTTGGGCAGTCACTGTCCCGGGATCGGATTTGGTCATTCACTGTCCCGGGATCGGTGGCGGTCAGTCACTGTCCCGGGATCGGTTGCGGTCAGTCACTCACTGACCCGGCATCGGAGTCGGTCACTCATGTCCCGGGATCGGAGTCGGTCAGTCACTGTCCCGGGATCGGAGTCGGTCACTCACTGTCCTGCGGTCGGTGATGGTCAGTCACTGTCCCGGGATCGGTGGCGGTCAGTCACTCACTGACCCGGCATCGGTGTCGGTCAGTCACTGTCCCGGGAATGTAGTCGGTCTGTCACTGTCCCGGAATTGGAGTTGGTCATTCACTGTCCCGGGATCGGAGTGGGTCAGTCACTGTCCCAGGATCGGAGTCGGTCACTCACCGTCCCGGGATCGGAGTGGCTCAGACAGTGTCCTGGGATCGTTGACGGTCGGTCACTCACTGACCCGGCATGGGAGTTGGTCAGTCAATGTCCCGGGATCGGAGTCGGTCACTCACTGTCCTGGGATCGGAGTCGCTCAGTAACTGTCCCAGGAAAAGATTCGGTCACTCACTGTCACGGGATCAGAGTTGGACAGTCACTGTCCTGTGATCGCTTTCGGTCACTCACTGTCCCGGGATTGGAGTCGGTCCGTCACTGTCCCGGGATCGGTGTCGGTCACTCACTGTCCCGGGATCGGAGTTGGACAGTCACTTTTCCGGGATCAGTGTTGGTCATTCACTGTCCTGAGATCAGTGTCGGTCAGTCACTGTCCCGAGATCGGAGTCGGTCAGGCACTGTCCCGGGATCGGATTTGGTCAGTCACTGTCCAGGGATGGGAGTCGGTCAGTCACTGTCCCGGGATCGGTGATGGTCAGTCACTTTCCTGGGATCGGTGGTGGCCAGTCACTGACCGGGATCGGAGTCAGTCACTCACTAACCCGGGATCGGAGTTGGTCAGTCACTGTCCCGGGATCGGTGATGGTCAGTCACTGTCCCGGGATCGGAGTTGGACCGTCACTATTCCGGGATCAGTGTTGGTCACTCACTGTCCTGGGATCGGAGTCGGTCACTCACTGTCCCGGGATCAGTGTCGGTCATTCACTATCCTGAGATCAGTGTCGGTCAGTCACTGTCCCGAGATGGGAGTCGGTCAGGCACAGTCCCGGGATCGGATTCGGTCAGTCACTGTCCCGGGATCGGAGTCGGTCACTCACTGTCCCGGGATCGGTGTCGGTCAGTCACTGTCCCGGGATCGGAGTCGGTCAGTCACTGTCCCGGGATCGGTGATGGTCAGTCACTTTCCCAGGATCGGTGGTGGCCAGTCACTGACCGGGATCGGAGTCAGTCACTCACTAACCCGGGATCAGAGTTGGTCAGTCACTGTCCCGGGATCGGTGACGGTCAGTCACTGTCCCGGGATCGGAGTCAGTCACGCACTGTCCCGTGATCGTAATAAGTCAGGCACTGTCCCGGGATCGGAGTCGGTCAGTCACTATCCCGGGATCGGAGTGGGTCAGTCACTGTCCTGGGATCGGTGACGGTCAGTCACTAACTTACTTGGCATAGGAGTTGGTCCGTCACTGTCCCAGGATCGGAGTCGGTCAGTCACTGTCCCGGGATTAGATTCGTTCACTCACTGTCCTGGGATCGGAGACGGTCAGTAACTGTCCCGGTATCGGAGTCGGTCAGTCACTCTCACGGTATCGGAGTTGGTCACTCACTGTCAAGGGATCAGAATCAGTCAGTCACTGTCCCGCGATTGGAGTCGGTCAGTAACTGTCCCAGGATCGGTGGCGGTCACTCACTGTCCTGTGATCGGAGTGGGTCAGTCAATGCCCCAGGATCTGTGTTGGTCAGTCACTGTCCCGGGATCGGAGTTGGTCATTCACTGTCCTGGGATCGGTGACGGTCAGTCACTGTCCCGGGATCGGAGTCGGTCAGTCACTGACCCGGGATCAGAGTCGGCCAGTCGTTGTCCCGAGATTGGAGTCAGTCAGGCATTGTCACGGGATTGGATTCGGTCACTTACTGTCCCGGGATCGGAGTCGGTCAGTCACTGTCCCGGCATCGGTGGTGGCCAGTCACTGACCCGGGATCGGAGTCGGTCACTCACTAACCCGGGATCGGAGTTTGTCAGTCACTGTCCCGGGATCGGTGACGGTCAGTCACTGTCCCGGGATCAGAGTCGGTCACGCACTGTCCCGCGATCGTAGTCAGTCAGGGACTGTCCAGGGATCGGAGTCGGTCAGTCACTGTCCCAGGATCGGAGTCGGTCACTCACTGTTTCGGGAGCGGAGTCGGTCAAACACTGTCCCAGGATCGGCGTGGGTCAGTCACTGTCCCGGGATCGGAGTCGTTCATTCACTGTCCTGGGATCGCAGTCGGTCACTCACTGTCCCGTGATCGGAGTTGGTCAGTCACTGTCCCGCGATCGGAGTCAGTCAGTAACTGTACCGGGATCAGTGTCGGTCACTCACTGTCCCGGGATCAGAGTCGTTCAGTCACTGTCTGGGGATTCGGTGTCGGTCACTCACTGTCCCGGGATCGAGTTGGACAGTCACTTTCCCTGCATCAGTATTGGTCACTCACTGTCCTGGGATCGGTGTCGGGCAGTCACTGTCCCGGGATCAGTGTCGGTCAGTCACTGTCCCGAGATCGGAGTTGGTCAGTCACTGTCCCGGGATCGGAGTCGGTCAGTCACTGTCCCGGGATCGGTGATGGTCAGTCACTGTCCCGGGATCGGTGGCGGTCAGTCACTGAACCGGGATCGGAGTCGGTCACTCACTGTCCCGGGATCGGAGTCGGTCACTCACTGTCCCGGGATCGATGATGGTCAGTCACTGTCCCGGGATTGGAGTCGGTCACTCATTGTCCCGCGATCGGAGTCAGTCAGGAACTGTCCTGGGATCGGAGTCGGTCAGTCACTGTCCCGGGTTCAGAGTAGGTCACTCACTGTCCCAGGATCGGAGTCGGTCAATCACTGTCCTGGGATCGGAGTGGGTCAGTCATTGTCCCGTGATCGGAGTCGGGCAGTCACTGTCCCAGGATCGGAGTCGGGCAGTCACTATCCCGGGATCGAAGTCGGTCAGTCACTGTCCAGGGATCAGAGTCGGTCAGTCACTGTCCCGCGATCGGAGTTGGTCATTCACTGTCCAGGGATCAGAGTCGGTCACTCACTTTCCCGGGATCGGAGTCGGTCACTCACTGACCCGAGATCGGAGTCGGTCACTCACTGTCCCGGGAACGAAGTCAGTCAGACACTGTCCCGGGATTGGAGTCAGTCACTCACTGACCCTAGCTCGGTGTCGGTCAGTCACTGTCCCAGTTTTGGAGTCGGTCACTCACTGTCCCGGGATCAGAGGAGGTTAGTCTCTGTCCCGGGATCAGAGTCGGTCAGTCACTGTCCCTGGATGGGTGTCGGTAAGTCACTGTCCCGGGATCGGTGATGGTCAGTCACTGTCCCGGTATCGGAGTTGGTCAGTCACTGTCCCGGGATCGGAGTTGGGCAGTCACTGTCCCGGGATCGGATTCGGTCACTCACTGTCCCGGGATCGGAGTCGTTCAGTCCCTGTCCCGGGATCGGTGATGGTCACTCACTTTCCCGGGATCGATGATGGTCAGTCACTGTCCTGGGATTGGAGTCGGTCACTCACTGTCCTGCGATCGGACTCGGTCAGTCACTGTCCCGGGATCAGTGTCGGTCAGTCACTGTCCAGAATCGGTGTTGGTCAGTCACTGTCCTGCAATCGGTGTCGGTTACTCACTGTTTCGGGAGTGGAATCGGTCACTCACTGTCCCGGGATCGGCGTGGGTCAGTCACTGTCCCGGGATCGGGGTCGTTCATTCACTGACCTGGGATCGCAGTCGGTCACTCACTGTCCCATGATCAGAGTTGGTCAGTCACTGTCCCGCGATCGGAGTCGGTCAGTAACTGTCGCGGGATCAGTGTCGGTCACTCACTGTCCCGGGATCGGAGTCGTTCAGTCACTGTCCCGGGATCGGTGTCGGTCACTCACTGTCCCGGGATCGAGTTGGACAGTCACTTTCCCTGCATCAGTATTGGTCACTCACTGTCCTGGGATCGGTGTCGGGCAGTCACTGTCCCGGGATCAGTGTCGGTCAGTCACTGTCCCGAGATCGGAGTCGGTCAGTCACTGTCCCGGGATCGGAGTCAGTCAGTCAGTCACTGTCCCGGGATCGGAGTTGGTCAGTCACTGTCCCGGGATCGGTTTCGGTCAGTAACTGTTCCAGGATTGGAGTCGGTCAGTCACTGTCCCGGGATCGGAGTCGGTCAGTCACTGTCCCGGGATCGGAGTCGGTCACTCACTGTCCCGGGATCGGTGTCGGTCAGTCACTGTCCCGGGATCGGAGTCGGTCAGTCACTGTCCCGGGATCGGTGATGGTCAGTCACTTTCCCAGGATCGGTGGTGGCCAGTCACTGACCGGGATCGGAGTCAGTCACTCACTGACCCGGGATCAGAGTTGGTCAGTCACTGTCCCGGGATCGGTGACGGTCAGTCACTGTCCCGGGATCGGAGTCAGTCACGCACTGTCCCGTGATCGTAATAAGTCAGGCACTGTCCCGGGATCGGAGTCGGTCAGTCACTATCCCGGGATCGGAGTGGGTCAGTCACTGTCCTGGGATCGGTGACGGTCAGTCACTAACTTACTTGGCATAGGAGTTGGTCCGTCACTGTCCCAGGATCGGAGTCGGTCAGTCACTGTCCCGGGATTAGATTCGTTCACTCACTGTCCTGGGATCGGAGACGGTCAGTAACTGTCCCGGTATCGGAGTCGGTCAGTCACTCTCACGGTATCGGAGTTGGTCACTCACTGTCAAGGGATCAGAATCAGTCAGTCACTGTTCCGCGATTGGAGTCGGTCAGTAACTGTCCCAGGATCGGTGGCGGTCACTCACTGTCCTGTGATCGGAGTGGGTCAGTCAATGCCCCAGGATCTGTGTTGGTCAGTCACTGTCCCGGGATCGGAGTTGGTCATTCACTGTCCTGGGATCGGTGACGGTCAGTCACTGTCCCGGGATCGGAGTCGGTCAGTCACTGACCCGGGATCAGAGTCGGTCAGTCGTTGTCCCGAGATTGGAGTCAGTCAGGCATTGTCACGGGATTGGATTCGGTCACTTACTGTCCCGGGATCGGAGTCGGTCAGTCACTGTCCCGGCATCGGTGGTGGCCAGTCACTGACCCGGGATCGGAGTCGGTCACTCACTAACCCGGGATCGGAGTTTGTCAGTCACTGTCCCGGGATCGGTGAC